>NW_021604618.1:5847629-5857355 GCF_004785775.1 Grammomys surdaster
GGAGGGGAGGGGAGGGGAGGGGAGGAGAGGAGAGGAGAGGAGAGGAGAGGAGAGGAGAGGAGAGGAGAGGAGAGGAGAGGAGAGGAGAGGAGAGGAGAGGAGAGGGCTGTCAAAAGAGGACAAGAGAAGGAAGGAGAGAGGAAGAGAGGGCAGGAGAGGAGAAGGGAAAGAGAGGGCAGGGCAAAAGAGGCTAAATCTTGATGAGGTCCTACAAGGCCATCTACCTATGATGACCTACCCCTCCTTACTTGCCTTCTGACATTAATCTCCAGTCCTCTCACTTTTGTTCTTGTCACACAAGCCACCCTAGCCTTTTCAAGGTGCCTAAGGCAGGCCAATAACAGCTTTACAAGGCCTCTGCACTGGCTCCCCTGGACATTTTTGTAATGTCCAGCTTAACACCCGACCCCAGCTCTTTCTAGCCTCTTTCCAATCCTATCTTCCATGGCTGCCAGCCCTCATTAGTAAAGAATTTCAACATGCACCCTCATGAGCCACTACTCCCTCTCTGTTCCCACTGCCCAAAAGTTCTCATCTTTGAACAGATGGTATTATATTCATTGCTTAGGATCTATTCCTCCATTCTAGAATGCAAATTCTCTAAAGGTATTAATTTTTATCATTTTTGTTCACTTACATGAACAACACTTAGCAAAAGGACAACAGTAAAACAAATTAGAGTATAGTTACACAACTGAATACTGTGCAGCCATCCAACACTGTTAAGTAATAATATTAGTTACCAAGGGAAAATATTCATAACATTTTATTTTTAAAAAGCAAATTTCAAAGAAATTATGGATAATATCATATCAGTTTTATGTTACAATAAAATTTTCAAATATATAAATGAAGGAAAATAGTAAGTTGT
The DNA here is from genome assembly GCF_004785775.1 of Grammomys surdaster. NCBI lineage: Eukaryota > Metazoa > Chordata > Mammalia > Rodentia > Muridae > Grammomys > Grammomys surdaster. Next base: position 5,848,501 of record NW_021604618.1, read on the forward strand.
CCCTTTACAATTTAGGCATCATAAGTATAAATAAATATATATGTATAGTATATGTGTGCAATACTTAACTACTGATACAGCTATTCAACAGAAATTACTGTATATATTTTAGTGTTAATAAAAGTGAAGCTCAGTGTGTGTGAACAGTGGGTCTCTGATTCTTGTGTCTTTTCTTGGTCTCTTTTCCATCCATCTGTTCATTTTATCCAATTCTGATGTGTTAGTTTTTGTTTTACCTTATTATATTTCACTTTATTTTATTATTATCCCTTAAAAGCCTATGGTGATAAAATGCCCGCAAAGACTGCAGTTCTCCTGGCAATACCAGAATGTGTGGCAAGGACATTTTCCTGTTGTGTAGTAGTTTGGGCCATGGACAGGAGCAATAACAGTCCTGACACTTGAGACAGAATGTATATGTAACCAAACCAAAGGCCTAAGGTCTGTAGGCTGTTCTATCTTAGTCTCTTTATCAGAGATTATCAGGGTCACAGTAAAACTATTCCCATAATTCACTACATTCTTCCTGTCTTTAAAATAGTATAAAATGATAACATTAAACAAAGATGTATATAAATATATAAAGCAAAACAAATTATTTTTCCTTGTTTTAAAAAAAGAAATTATGGATAATATCATATCAATTTTATGTTACAATAAAATTTTGCCAAAACTTTATGAAAGCTATAAATTTACTCTTATAAAATTCAATTTGCACCAATTTGCACAATTTTTTAAAACATTCACGTATGTCTCTTTACTCATTCCTTTACACACACATATATACACACGAATATACACACAATCATAAACACATATACACACATATATATACACCTCCATTTCATTTAAGGCATATTTTTGAAACTATTCTAAAAGTCAAGGTTCCTAGGTTGCACAATGAGACTACTCAATCAGAATTTAAAGAAAGAATCCTGAAATATGCATTTTAGTAAGTACTGTGAGATTTTTGTGGAAATATAAGATAGAATTCCCCTGTCAAGGTTTCTGAGGTAAAATCTTAGGGTTATATGAACACTAGTATTTAGTCCATCCACCAGAGGCCAGCACAGGACCATTGGCTGACTTTTATACCTGTACATTATACCATACACCATGTACAAAATCTACTATAAATAGTTGATTTTAACTACCTCAACAAGTGGAGTTTAAACTGACTGATACAGCACATCCAAGGTTTTAACATTTAACTTTGATGTTGTTCTTTTAACCCCATGTGGATGAGCCACACTAAACAAGCAGAATTATTCCTGTTGTGTGAGTGTAAAGAATAAATGCCAGGGTTGTGGTCTTAGAAAATGACATGCTTGGACTGGTTCCTAGGTCTTCTAATGCAGAGATAGAATAGCGCGCTTCCCATTACACTGCCTACAACCAAAAGAAACAGAAAGCCAGCACTATCTGTTCTGCATGAAACATCTTCACACTCTGAGATCATGCCTGTCTACCAACTTACACCAAAGTATATCTTGTTCAACTCATTCAAGTTAGAGGGCACTTCAGGGATCAGCTTTCCTTCTTCACAAATAAGTCTTTCATAGACCATCTTCTGCATATATTTATAATAATCTAACATTCAAAGATGACATTTTTGCTTTTAAATTATGTGAGTATTGCAAATTCTCTCATTTTTACAGGGTACTTTAGAATACACTTCATCTTTTTAAAAAAGCTTACAGTAAAGGAAAAAAAGTCTGCACTGTTCTGATCATTTTCATTGCTTTTATTCTCTTTTGGGAGGGTGAAGGGGGGCTTCAAGACAGAGTCTTACTATGTAGTCTTGACTGTCCTGGAACTCACTCTGTAGACTAGGCTGGCCTCAAACTCACAGAGATTTCACCTGCCTTTCCCTCCGAGTGCTGAGATTAAAGGGATGTATGCTACACCTAGCTTGCTTTTTTTCTTAACCCATTAAGCATTCACTTAATCAAGATCTAAGGCCCCAGAATCAAAACCAATATTCTGAATATAACTCTGTCAGCGCTGTGCAAAGAGTAGTTAATATGGCCTCACCAATGAGCACTAACCATAGTCTATAAGTGACAAACATGAATAGCTATCCTCATTCATCAAAAGCATCTGAGATTCATACCATCTTTCATAAGCAGACAGCAGTAAATAGCAACATGGCAATTGATGAGCTCTTCTAGTGCACAGACTCATTTCTGCATCCCTGGATTCTAGCTCAATGCACACAACTCAGCTACCAAAAGAATGTGTTCACATACCGTCCTGCCAAGTAGAATAGCCCATGATTCTGAAATGCCACCAACATTACCAAGAACTGAACTGGCACTATATATAATTGGAGACTAAACCCAGTGACCAGACTTAGATGTCCGCTTGCAGTCCTATTTGTCTATCAGTGGCTCCTAAGACCACAAAACCTAATTCTAAAGTCAGACTAAGTCTAGAAAAGCACATGAATAAAACAGGATGAGGATTCTTCCCTATGCCAAGGGAGCAATGGGCTGCCAACAAGCAAGCTGGCTGCCATCACTTAAATCCACCTCACTGGAACAAATCAGACTAGAAAAAAAAAGACACAAAAAAATCAAATACTAGAGACCTGTGGTTTTCATATAAGGAAGATACAAGGGTGGTTAAAGCAAAGTTTCCTGTCTGTATCACTTTGGGCTTAGCCAACCATTTCAAAGAAAATATTATTGTTTCATGGCTGAAAGAACAGTGCCAAAACCACTCTGATTTGAATACATGCTCATTCAACTGAATCAACACACACAGTCTGATGAAGCCTCAGCTTCATGTGAAGCAATTTACCTTTTCCCTTCAGGTAACAACACACTTGCCAACAATGAGTAAAAATAACACCTCACCTTCAAAGAAATAAATACCAAACAACTGTGTCCCTATGTAATATTGTGTAAATCAGCTAAAGGTTGAATTAATTTAGCTCACTATTAGTAACTTTCTATATTTTGCAAAAGTTTAAAATCCCATATGCTTATTCAATTCAATTTATACAAGATCATGAAATCTGCTACATATAATTATGAAATTGAAACTACATAGAAGAAAACATTCTTTTAATTATAACTAAACCAATGTTCTTTTTCTTAATATTCCTCTTACTTCTTTCTCTACTGAGCATACTAAGAAACAACATCATTGTAACAAAACAGTGTACATTAAGAACGCTGCTGAAAATAAATTTAATGATCATAATTCAAATTGCTGTACACACTTAAACATTTTCTTTCCGTACCCAATTACATCTAAATTGAAGAAGACACATACATACACACACACACAAAAAAAAAACTAATGACTATCTATGGACCAAATATTCCCATTTGAAGTAAATATGAATTGCAAAGACCTCTGCTGAAGATTTATGCTAATACACCTAAAACAAAATGGCTCCATCAGCTCAAAATCTGTCATAATTTGAGAAGGGAAATTTCCTTCTGCAACTGAACCAGCAGTTTCTGTGTTTCATAATTTGTCAATTTGTTCCCTAAGTGTAGTGATTTAGTGACGATGAAAGAAGCTGAGAAACAAATGAAAACTGCTTAATTACAGCTTACAGATGTTCCCCCCAAAGAGAAAAACAAGCTAGTGCTGCTTACGCCACAGGACTCTTCCACAGGCTGTGTGTAAGTTGGTCCCCTATCCTCCGGCCTTTTATTTTTCCTCCTTTGATGTTGGATATAGTATTTGATGCTACTATAAAGAGGCCACACACAGAAAGCTAGTCACATGATCACTAGAAAACGTGCAGTTTATTCTGTCCTTTTCTTAAAGAATACTACAAAGCACACCAAGCAAAGCCTTATGGGGCTGTAGAGATAGTTCAGCACTTAAGAACACTTAATGTTCTTGCAGAAAACCTGGGTTCAGTTTCTAGCACTCACATGACTGCTTACAACTGAGCTGCCACAACTCCAATTGCCATAACTCCAGCTCCAAGAGACCTACTGCCCTCTTCTGACCTTCAAAGCCATCAGACATGCACATGGCACACAGACATACATGCAAACTAATTATTCATACACATAATATAATTCTTTTTAAACATTTTAAAAGAAAGGCCTTAAAATAACACTGCTTCCCTATTCCCTTTCTTAGAATGGCATATTAATGAGGCTTTCTCCTTAATTGTCTGGCTAGTCTAACTGGGAAGTCTTCATGTGATGCCTTGTCTCCTGTCCCATAAGGTTAAGTCAGTTTCTCGGTATTTGCTGTGTTATTTCTTGATTGTGTTCTTTGCTGTTAAACTTACATTTGCAAAAGAGCTTCCTGGGTGGCCTGACTTTTTTTTTTAACTTTTTTTTCTTCTTAATGTGGCTAACGGATAAAAGAAAGGAAAAAAAAGAAAGAGGAAACAGAAAGACACTCCAAATGGGCCATGAACTAAAAACACCATTCAATATTCAGGAGGGAATTAAATGACTGACAGCAACTGCACAGACATGTAGTGCCACAGCCACCTGGAAGCCTGGAGCTGGTCAGTCCGTTTCCAACTTCCTCCAGCAGGCAACCTGCCAGTTGCAAGAGTATCAAAACAATGCTAAGCCCTTGGGTTTCTGTCTAATACTCGACAGAAAATAACTGTGGAGGGCTACACAGTGAGGATTATTTTTCTTGCTGTGTTTTCTTTTATGAAAGAAAGCTGTTTTTCTGCTCTACTGAAATTCCTCTCCTGCTTAGAAATGGGTAAGAGGGCCAGCTGTTTGCTATATTTTTCTCCGTGGTATTTTTCTACAGCAGATTTTAAAATTCATTCTTCAGACTGGGAAAAGCCTCTCTTTGTACCCAACCCCACTCGTGAAAGTTTAAAGATTCATTTCTAACACTCAAATTCAAAATAGCTTTGGGGACCAAAATATGTCAGCTTTAGAAACATGTTGTTTTATGTGCTGTCTCCAGTTTCATTTTTAATTACGTTTTTTAGAAGTTGTCAAGTATGAGTAGTAATATTCCTTTGGCTGAACTGACAGTCAAAATTTATCAGCCAGACATGTAAACCAAATCCCAGCACAAGATTCTAAGCTTCTGAAAGAACAGACACTCAATATGGAAACAAATAATAAAAGATTCCTCAGATGAGAAGCATGTGGCTTTGAATAAGTAACTTGGCCTCTGTGGGCCTAGCATGTCCTAGGCAAAGTACTCCTGACTTCCCTTTAACTCTTTTCATCTCCCTACCCTGTCAGTCACCTGCTCGTCGGTGCTGTCTGTCATACCTTGCAACACCTCAAGTCTCTTTTCCCCTCCAACAGCCAAGCTAACATCTCTGTTCAGCCTCCAGGCCAGTCTCCCTGACTCTAGGGACTTCCTCCTGTACCTCTTTTCTGAATCACCAGCATCATCTCTTAACATCTTTTACAAATCTCTATGTCTGCTTGCTTCTCTGTAAGCTATACTGTAGCTCCCAGTCACTGTTTGTCAATGCAAACCTGGGACACCATGACCGGAATTTGGCTTTTCCTCAGGGTGGGGATCTGAGGCACCACCTCTCTGCCATCAGTTGCCTCTTGTTTTCTGTTTATTCCATCCAGTCAACAGATATTCACTCAGCACACACTACAAGACATCATTGCTGGTGCTAGAGTGAGGAGGAGCAACAGTATGCAAAGCCCACCAGAAGCCAGATCTCATAGGGCTTATACTCAAGAAAATGTAAAATACATATGTTCTGACTTATGTTCCGATGGCTCATATCCACATCAGTGCCTCCCAGACCTAGATAAAAACCATCTAGCACTGTCAGGAAGGGAGAAAACGTCTTCAGAGTGTAGGCTTGGAAGTCATTCTGAATAGGCAGACAGTACAATTCTACCACCAACTTGTCACATGACCTATGGCAAGCTGGCCTGGGCAGCTACAACAAAAGAACCACAGGCTCAATAGTTTAAATAGCAGAAATGCCTACAGTCTTGGGAGGCCAGATGTCCTAGGTCAAGGTTTGGTTTCTTATGAAGACTATCTCCTCACCTGTTGCAAGGCTACTTCTTCACTGTGTCATTCCAGTATACACATCTCTTCTCTCTCCTCCATTCCCCAAAATCATAGTAGATTAAAGACATATTCCAGACTCATTAAATTTAATTATTTCTTTAAAGGCCCTCATCTATGCTATTGAACTAGACTGCTGCTACTCATTCGTGTGTGGTATTTTCTATAGGACTGGACTGCTTATATCCCGACAATGAAAAGTTGAATTGCCCCAAATAACTATTTCTAAACAGGTCCACAACCCCCTTTTCCTATAAACCTTCTTTTTCCCCTACCTCTGGGATGTTGAAGTGTTCTAGAACCCTACATAAAGTAGGCTTAGATTTAGTGCACTCACTTGGTAAGTCCAGAATAAGCCTTGAAGCCTATATTTTCATAAAGCATTGACATAACACTTTCATAAAGGATCGTTCTGAGAGCCAGCCAAGTCTAAAAACTATTGTTCAGCAGAAATGCAATATGGCATATAACTTTAAATTTTCAAATAGTCATTTTGGAAAAAAAATAAAAAGTGAAGATGACATTCATTGTCCCGCGCAACCTCCCGCCAGCAGGAAAGACGCGGCACACTCAGGATCCTTCTGCAGTATAAGCTTTAATGCATCTTGAGAGGGAGAGCATAAGCTTCACAAACGAGGAGGGACCCCAAGGCCCTAAAACCCTTCCCTTATATAGAGAGCTAAGCTCGCCTGGGATGTGGCAGTCTCTGATGGGCTCCTGTTGCCTCAGGCCACATGACGTGTTCCAACTGTCAGATTAATCAAGGCGGGAAAACCTTCCAGCGCATGCGCACAGACTTGTTAATGGCAATGATGTGATAAGGATAGCTTCCCACAATTCATATTTTATTTAATACTATTTCAATATAATATCTTAATATTACTGCCATATCAAACATAGGTAATCTAAAAATATGTTCTATTTTTATACTGAGTCTTCAAAAATCCAATATCTACTTTACATTTGTGGCATACTACAAATCAGAAGCCAATTTTTCATTAGAAATACTTAATTTTGCTTTGATTTCCAAAAATTTGTCTTAAAAAATGATTCACATAATCAGTTTGTCCCAAACACAAACGTTTATCCTAATAAATTACTAAGTATGAATTATCACATTTTATATTTAAATTAATTAAAAGTAAATAAATATTGAGACCCAGATTCTCAGTCACACCAGTCACAGTTTAAGTAACAGTGGTCACCTGTAGCCAGTAGCTATTGTGCTGGACAGGGCAGAGGTGTGTAAGCACAAACCACATGACCACCACCCATCCTGAAGTGTTTGATCAGGCAGGGAATTACATAGTTTCTCAATTAAATAATTAATAATCTGAATGAAGAAACATATTGAATCTGTCTTGAAACTCTAAGGCTATAACACCACCATTTGTCCTGAACAATCAAACAGAATGTCTCACGAACTGTGGAATTTCTTTCCAATAACAAGTGTGAAAAGAGAAAGGGAGGCTGAGCTGGCAGGGATGATGTTTCCTGAAGATACACTATAAGAAAAATAAAATGCTTTAAAAAAAGGCAATAAAAATGAAATAAGAAAATCTCAGAGAAATGACAAGTAAGTTTCCATCAAGATCTATAAAAAAAAATCTTTGATTTCTACTTAATACAAATAAAACAGGTTAAAAGAGGTGGGGCAAATAGAGTCTCTTGAGAAGCTGACCTCTGGGAATTTTAAGAAATAAATTTAAAAAATTAAAAACAGACTAACTTAAGAGTTGCTATTCACAAAATCACAGTAGATTCACTTCAATATCCTGGTAGCACAAACCTCAAATTCCAGCACCCAGGAGAAGGAGGCAGGAAGATCAGAAGTTCAAAGTCATAGTTGGCTGGCTACCCTGAGTTTAAAGCTAGCCCTGGCTATTTAAGTTCCTGATTCAAAAAAAAAAATCTCCATTTTTGTTTCCAAACTACTTTAAGATGAATGGTAGGAAATATAGAAAACTTTCCTGGAAGTTAATAAATTTTATCTAAAGCACAAAATCAGAACAATAGTTGTATTAAGTAACAACGGTCACCTGTGCGTGCATACAAGCACAGGTATGTGTAAAAACCAGAAACTGAGAATTAGTAATTACTGTAATGCTCTATGCTACTCCAATTTCTGTTGCTATATTAAAATGCCTGGGACTGAGCATTTTACAAAAATCAGTAGCTCATGACTCTGAAAATTCAAGAGAACAGTACCAGCATCTATTAAGGGTGATGTCAGTGACCTGGTAGGAGCCTCATGGCAGATGCTGTCATATTGTAAAAACATGACGGGTAAGAACCCAAGTCAGGATAAAAGCCAAGAACCAGTGTTGTTCTTTATAATCACCCATGTTAATTTAAAATTACTCTCTCCACAAAACAATCTTTCTTGAGGGCAGCATCTCCATCAGTCTAATTACTTCCCACTAAGCCCCATCCCTTAAAGTTCCACCAACCTCAATACCACCAAACTGGAGACCAAGCCTTCAGCACACAAACCCATGGAGAATAAGCCCCATGCCAACAACACTGCTCCAGCACTCCTGCAGAGTTACCGTACCCAACAAGATGGAGCTGTAAAGACTAAGTGACAATTGCTAAGCCACTGCCTTCTTAACTATACAATCTGTGGGATAGCAGCAATGTAGAAGCTCTATAAAATAAGATCATGTGCTATCTTTAGTATGGAAGGAAATTTAAAAATATTACTTTTTACTTTCAGCAGTCCAGAAGTTTTTCTAAACCATACTAAAAAGGCTACAGCTTCATCTAGAAAGTCTATTGCTTAGAAGCATTGACTGTATAAAAGTGTGTGTGTGTGTATGGAGAGAGGGGAGAGAGAGAGAGAGAGAGAGAGAGAG
>NW_021604618.1:5857455-5879039 GCF_004785775.1 Grammomys surdaster
GGAGGGAGGGAGGGAGGGAGATTAAAACTAACAAAACCATGACCCCAATGGACCAACATCAACAGATGCATTTCAATCTCTCTTTATGCGTCAAAATTTTCTGTGTTTTATGTGATGTATTAAGGCAGAAGGCAAGTAGCAAACTCAGCTCACCCTCTCTGATGGATAGCATGGATGCTTCCTAGGCACTCTCTCATTACTGTGTAAGCTCTCCATACAAGGAGTATCTCTGCTCAAATGGTGTGCACAGGCTTGTTTTTGCATCTCTCATTGGACTATGAGGACTTAAAAACACAAAGTAGACCCTAGGTATCTAAATCAATACCTAGACTAAAAGGAAATATTGAAAGAATAACTGAATGAATCAATGAATGAATATTTACTAAAAAACCAAAAAATTCATGTTTTCAAAACTTTTTAAAATGATACAAATTGACAAAAAAAAGAAAGTCTCTCTCACCTAGATACTCTAAAAAGTTCTTAAATTATGTACACAAAGAGATAGAGGAGTGGAGCTAAGTACTTATCCTTATCCACAGTGTCAATAACAGAATACTGTCTTTACCAATAAAGGAAAAAGTAAAACTCCACACAATGATTTTCAAACATGTATATCCCAACTTAATCTATCCTCTTGAACTGAAGACACTATTGAGAATTCAATTATAACTGTCTGTTTCAAACTAGTAATTAATATCTCTAAGCATTTTGATAAAACATTGTATTTATAATCAAATATGTACCACAGTTTTAAAATCCAGAGTTGAGGAGCTGAAGAGATGGCTCAGAGGTTAAAAGCACTGACTGTTCTTTCAGAGGTCCTGAGTTCAATTCCCAGCAACCACATGGTGGCTCAAAACCATCTGTAATGGGATCCGATGCCCTCTTCTGGTGTGTCTGAAGACAGCTACAGTGTACTCACATACAGAAATAAATAAATAAAACTTAAAACCAAATCCACAGTTGGAAAAAAACTCCAAAATGTATTGAGAATTATGTGTGATATAAGTTCCCAGCTGCTTTCCAGAGGTCAGAAGCAGTAATGTGAATTTCTCTCAAAAAACCTATAGTTTAATTTTTTCAGGAAAATAAGTTTAATGGGATTACTGACCCTCTTAATATTCCTCTAAAGACAATAAATCCCATAAGCATTCTGGTATATAATTATTACAGACATAAACAGAACAGTCAATCAGTAGACATTGTAATGGACTTGAAATCTTGAACCAACTGAGGAAATGTGCCTAAATCTGCCTGGTGATGACCATGTTTGCAGAAAGAATCCTGCAAAAGAACCAAACACATCGAGACGAATAAAGAGCCTAGAGACAAGGTGGGGAAATGAAAACTTTGAGAAAACAACCTAATTTCTTAGCATGTTAGCCTGGGTCAAGTATTCAGACTATAATTCAGTTCTGAGCCATGTCCCTAAATACTGTTTGTTCTTTCAGAAGGTATTCAAATGTTTCAAGGGAAGGGGGAGGACAAGTACTGACTTAAGACATATTTTTGTACATACAACTCTTTGTGCTTCAAGAGGAACTTTTTCAGGTCACTGCTTTATAATGTGAACAGGTGCCTAAGGATATTTTCAAAGGAAAAGCAGCCAGTACGCTTGGAGCTGTAGTTTATATGGCTCGCATCCTCATTTATTTCAGCTCAATTTGGGGCCCCATGCTGAACTCTAAAGGAAGGCGCCGCATCTGAGGCAGTTCCTTTCTCAGCATACAATGACCAAATCAGAGCTGAAGATGGACTAGATAAAGGGCCTGCTAATGCTAAGGTTTTACAATTTCATGGTACAAAAATAAAATCAGCTGCACAATAATATCCAAAGTAATAGAGATTCAAAATTCACTAATTCTTTCAGTTTAGTCCTTATTTGGACCATCTCGTGCCAGCCACTCATACTGGCATGTTTGGGTCCAGAAAGCAAGAACTAAATCACTAGGCTCAATGAAAGCAAGCAACTTCCTAAACCTAAGACTTTTTAACAAAAAGATGATATAAGCCAGGTTTGCAAACTAAAGGTTCTTCTGACATGATCTGCATATCATATCAGTACAATTAATTCACACTGTTTCCAAATTAGTCAATATTTCTACTTAGAGTAAATTCTCTACTCTAAGTATAAATATAATAAAATCACAAACCACATGTTTTGTTTAAATGTAAAACAAAATACACAATGATATTATTCTTTGGCTATCAGAGAAACAAAACTCATTATTACATTGAGATTCCAATGCTGTTAGAATTGGCAGTGTTCCTGACATATTTGTATTGGTTATTTGGGAATTTCACATAATCCACCCTAATCACCTTTACTTTCCAATTCTTCCATGTCCATCCCGCACAGTCCTGTGGCTTCCCCACAAAGAAGATTTTAAAAAAAACGTTCAATTTATGCTGTCCATCTAGTCACTGGAACATGATTAAATTCCTGGTGGCAGCCTCTTCCCCATTCCTACCCCTGCCAGAGGCTGTCTACTGTGCTAAGCTACTTCAGCATCCTTACCACAATTTTTAAGAGTTCTCTTCAATGGCTTGCTGTCTAGGTTGTTACTTTGTGTGTGGTGGGGGGATCTATGTCTCTTTCTACTGTGAGTCTCCAGTCATCAATACCACTGCAGAAAAAGTTTCCAAGTCCTTTATAGTCAGCAGGAACATAGTTCATGGACTTCCACATGATTGATAACATAATGACCACAGTCATCCACCTGGCCTCTGGTGTCAGAACATGCTATGTACTTCAGCATGGTCTCTGGATACCAAGGCCTCAGCTGCAGAAGGATCATGGATTCAGACATGGTCCTCTGGTGGCAACACAGATCACAGACATCAACACAGCCTCAGGAAGCAGCTCAGGCCTTACACATGAACATGGCCTTCAGCAGTAGCTCAGGCCTTGGACATCTACATGGTTCAGCCTCTCTCCACTTAAAGGGCTTCAAATTTTGGACTTTTTCAGATTAAACATGTGCGTTTGTGTGTGTGTGTGTGTGTGTGTGTGTGTGTGTGTGAGAGAGAGAGAGAGAGAGAGAGAGAGAGAGAGAGAGAGAGAGAGAGAGATTGGGAGGGTAAAAGGACCCAAGTTAAAACTTGAAATTCATTTATGATTTATATGCTTTAGTGTGGAGGTAATTTCATACAGTATTTTCAAAGCATGAATATTTTAGTATAATAACACATGAGATCAGATGTGGACTTTTCTACCTGTGGAATCATGAATTTTGAAGAATCTCAAGTTTCAGATTTTCAAATTAGGATTATTCAACCTGTACTTTGAATAATCAAGCAAACATGTGAAAATCCATTTTCCTTCTCTTTCTTAGAATTACCTTACCTTTCAATAATTTAGAACACAAGTCACGACCTCAAATCAGATCAGGTTTACTATAAAGGCCATGGCCTTCCAGATAGGAAACTCCCAATTCTCAACTTTGGATACACATTGAGATCACCAAAGGAGCTTTCACAAAATGCTGGCTCCGTGGCCCCAGCTGAGCTTCAGAGAAGGCTCTGAAACAAGTGTCCAAATGACACTCACAGGAATCTAACGTGCAACGGCGTGGAGGCTCGATGATGTCACATGTATTCAAATCGTGTACTGATAGGCCAGAAAGAGCCAGCATTGAAAGCAAGTCAAAACACCTGAAAACAGAACCTAATATGGACACAACTCCAGTGCTCAAGAGTGAACCAGGTATACACTCACACTTTCAGATAAGTCACTCCAAGGCAGGGGTCCTGAACTCCATCTAACAATGTGAGGAAAATCACAGACACCAAATCTTTTCAGGTGACATAAAAAAAATAGAATCAATTTTTTCATAAAATCACTGAGCATTTAAGTGTTGGTTCAATTGAAAACCAACTCTACATAGAATGAGCAAGCACATAATGAACACACACTTTGACTTTAGACTTTAGGCTTTAGGTATCGCCTCAGGATAAAAGGGATGTTTCCTGGCTACAGCAACCTCAACACCATTATCATCATCAGTATCTGCATCATCATCAGTAACCACACACAATGTGTAACCACTATGCTCAGTTATGCAGTGTATAACTGAGTCTTTAATACCCTTTCAGTGAGGTGCCATGATTTAGTCCCACTTTCTGGTAACTACCTACCGGAATCAAAAAGCTAGTAAATGATCACATCAAAATCCAGATGTGTAGAGTGCCTTAGTTTAAAATGTGCTTTTAAACAACCTCTGTTCTGCATTAAAAAAATAAAATGAAGTAAATAGCTAAATAATTCCTCGGCTCATCTGTTATTATCAAAAGTCTCTGACTCTGCAACACAACTCTTGAATAGATAAAGGCATAGGTGTTTATACCTATTAGTCACAAATTCTCTAGTAAGAATTATTTGCTCTGAAGAGTTTAATGAATATTCATGAGTCTTCTGAAAAGATAACAAAGGCACAGACTTAAAAAGTTATTTATATGTTCCTGTAAAAATTTTACTTCAATGGTTTACCTTTTGATAGATGAGTAAAAGTGCTCAGAAATTCTTCATAGGTTTGCTCATGAGAGTTGATAAACTTATCCAAGACTTCTTTTATTAATTGATCCTCATCCATTATCTCTGGTCTCAGTATTTGAGCAGGCATTCCAATTCACAAGGCCACTCTACAAGACAAAGAAAAGCAGAAACTAGAGAGTAAGGCAGCTTCAGCAACTATGGAGGGGTGGTAGAGAAATTCAGGGCCCAAAAGACAGGTGACGATAGCTGCAGGAGCAGCAGACTCCAGCATCAGAGGTAGAAGCTTCAGCAGTTTGTACTGCTTACGTGATAACAGTACCTAATTTGGTTTGGATTTCAGTTTTCTCATTATATGAGAATAATATCATGTAACACATCTCATTATATGAGAATAATATCACGTAACACAAGAATAATGTCATGTAATTTGACTCGAAACTAAAATTCTTCCAATGTGAGGAGAATCCCAAAGGACACCTGCTAACCACCACCCCATGCAGTGGCAAAGGCAGTGGGAGCTGCTATGGTGAAAGGGCCAACAGTGAGTGCTTCAGTGTTAGCTTCCACAACCCTAGGAAAGTTCACAGAGCTGAATGTGCCTGTCCAAGCCCTGGATCCAATCCCTTAAAACAGTATCCAGTACTTCCCTCCATCTACTGTAACCTCACCAGTACTTGATTAGCAAGAAGTGGCCCTCCCTGTATCTTAGCACACCCAGGTCTGCGAATTCTGATATTCCAATGAAGCTATTGGCTGCTCTACTAAAAACACCTAAAAGTGAGCCTAAATCTGTCTCCCTAACCTACCCCAAACGTTCTCTGAGACAGTGAGAATGATTGCATAATTTTAATCCCTCTAGTACCTGACAACCATTCAGGTACTTGAACAAAGTCAAACTGAACCATCTCAGTCTTCTCATTCTATTTCTTGAGAGTTACTTCTTTTCCAAAACTCGGTTCAGAGTTGTGGTTTTCTAAACCACCACACACACACCTCTCACCATCGTGAGAAGTTAGCTGTGACTTCTCATGCCACCATGTGTTATATTAGCACACTCACTAGGAAGACATAATTCGTCATCTGCTTCTACACTCACAGTCCTGAAAGACTGAGCACATCTCATCCTTGTATCCCAAACACTTAAGACTTCAGAATGTGGTGTGCACTAAGGATGCTCATCTGAACAGGAACAATGGTCAAAATGTCACTAGACTTAACAAAATCAACTGAACTTGGCCAACGACTTCACCTGACCTTGGATAGGGAGTCCCAAGAACCCTATGAAAGCCCCAATCAATAGGCTGGGAAAGATTTGATAACACATCACCTATATGTGTTTACAATATGAGGTCCAGAACTAGAGCAGAAACAAGGTCTGGGTATGAACTAATCCTCACAGTCTAAATACTGTACTCATCCTATTCTACTATTCTGAACATCACATTCACAGCACCACTGGCCTCTTCACACACACTTCACTGATAACTGTTTCATTCTCTACAGTTTGAACTTAGTCTTCACTCCAGATATCACATCTGATTGAATTCTGCTGAGAGCCTGCCCAGCCTGGAATGAGCTTGAAGTAGGACACAGCTTTAAAGACTGATGGTCTCTGGCCTTCTAGCTTTCTTTTTTTTTTTTTTCCTTTTTTTTAATTTTTTTATTGGATGTTTTATTTACATTTCATATGTTGCCCCCTTGCCCCATCCCCCACCCACCCAGGAACCCCCTATCCCCTCACCCCTCCTCCTTCTTCTCTGTGGATGTAACCCCTACCTACCCCCCCCCACTCCCACCTCCCCACCCTCAAAATTCCCACCCCCTGGGGTGTCCAGCCTTCATGAGGTCAAGGATCTCTTCTTCCACCTATGCCCAACAGGGCCCTCCACTCTTATGTATTCAGCTGAAGCCCTGGATCCCTCTCTAAGTGCTCCCAGGCTGGTGGTTGAGACCCTGGGAGCTGTGGTTGGTTGGTATTGTTGCTCTTCTCATGGTGCCGCAAACCCTTTCAGCTCCTTGCTTGCTTATAACTTCTAAAAGGTTCAAAAAACTTTCTTGCTTATTCTATGGTTTAAAAATGCTGGCTTCTTTCCTCTTTAACTCTGTGCTTTATTAAACATTATAATCCTCTGCGCTTTATTTAACTCTTTATGCTTAAATAAGTGCTAAGAAAACTTAACTCTTTCTTACTGTTCTGTGCTTCATTAAAAACCTAACTTTTTATTACTTGTGCTTTAATAAGTGCTAATATCTGGCAATAACCACATACTGTTTAGCATCAGGGAATTAAGTGAAAGGATTTATTGCTAATACTCCGTTTTCTTGCCAGGTAGCCAGAAGCCCTTTGCTGGCCTGGCTGTTTAACAATTTTTGAACCAAAGAGCAAGGAAAGGAAAAGAATTAAGATGCTTTGTACAGGCAAATATGCACAGACACATACACATTCAAACATTTATACACCTACACTCTGGCCAGGCCCGACCATCTGTTACAATCAACTCCACAAGTATTCATGCATGCATACATACATACACATATACCTATACACAAACATATAGACAAATAGACATATACATTTGAATGGATGTATGGGTGGATAGGGCAAAGCTCCCCAAGCCAAACCATTCAACCAACAACTTTATTTCTTTTCTCTGATCTTTTTATACCTTCTTAGACAAAAAGTTCTTAGAAAATTGCCTCAGAGATAAAATGTTACATAAAATGAGAGTTACAGAAGGATGTTGACATTAACATCAAAGCAGTGTTTCGTTATAATAAACTCATTAAAAATTCAAAGCAAGGCTGGAGAGATGGCTCAGTGGTTAAGAGCACTAACTGTTCTACCAGAGGTCTTGAGTTCAATTCCCAGCAACCACATGGTGGTTCACAACCATCTGTAATGGGATCTGATGCCCTCTTCAGGTGTGTCTAAGGACAGCAATAGTGTACTCATATGCATAAAATAAATAAATAGTTCCTTAAAAAAAAAGTTCAAAGCAACAGTTTTTGCATGGCCTTGCCATATCGTAGTACACACCTGTGACTTTATCCTTGGACCTAAATGTTTTTCCTTGAACACAAAGTTGTCCCTAGTCTATTTCTCCTTTTAATTTGATTATGAAAGCTCATTGTATTTCTTATTATGCAGCTTTTACTTACTAGTCTGAGGAGTGAACACATTCTATTCTTTTTTTTTTTTTAAAGATTTATTTATTTATTTTATTTATGAGTACACTGTCGCTGTCTTCGGACACACCAGAAGAGGGCATCCAATCTCATTACGGATGGTTGTGAGCCACCATGTGGTTGCTGGGATTTGAACTCACGACCTCTGGAAGAGCAGTCAGTGCTCTTAACTGCTGAGCCATCTCTCCAGCCCCACATTCTATTCTTGATTCTAATTTTACTACATCTTTCTAGCAACTGAAACCATCTCTAAAAACTTTCTTTCTAAAATTATTTGAATAAGATCAGGAATTCTATAGAATTATTATCTATTTGTCTATATAGCATCACTACAAGATAGTACATCGTCATAGTTCTGCAGAGATCTGCCCAAATGGGTAGGCTAATACCTAGTGATTTTATATATTTAATAATAACAGGAAAAGCATATTAACAGCAGGAATCTTTCCTAAAACAAATTTTTCATGGGCCTTGCCTATCAGAGCAAATCCATCATGGATTTTAATTCAAGGTAGATTCATCTCAAGAAGATCGACTGGTAGTTATTAGCTTCTCCTATGATGGCTCCTGACAGAATTACATTTACTCTGTATGAAATATTATTTGATAAAGCTTTGGGAAACTTGACTATCTACATTAAGAAGAAGAATAAACAACAGTACAGTAATACATACAAGATAATAAAAAGGGAATATGGGGTCGCCATACTATATGGCAAGAAAAGACAGCATCAGACTTCTTTATGTTTTTCTGAAACAAAAATAAAAATGGAGCTAGGAAGAGTGCCACAGATCACATGCTGTTCTTACAGAGGACCAGAGTTTCATTTCCAGTACCACAATAGGATGTATACAACTGCCTACTTATCCAGCTCCAGGAGCATCTGATCCTTCTGACCTCTACATACGCACACACACACACACACACACACACACACACACACACACACACACACTTAAAAATAAAAGTCTTTTTAAGAGTTATTATCTTTTATTTTAAGAGAATAAAAATCTGTTACCTATTAACTTTCTTCGTCCACTTTCCTTTTTAAATCCACTTCTACTATAGAAGTGGTCGTCCTTTTAAAATACAAATCACTCAAAAATGTGTAAGGGAAAACCATTAAAGATATTCTTAACTATCCTCTGATCCCACCAGTTCCACCTGTAAGCTCTTTCAGGAGTCTAATGAATATATTTCTAAATCTTTCCCTTTATATAATGTTTATGATGATAGACATGTTTATAAAAACAGGATAATATATGCTATTCCTTATAAATAGATTTAATTTTTTGAGCTAAAGAATAGTGTTTTTTAAACATAACAAGATCTATGACATTATTTGGATCTAGAAGTAGAAATCTAGCCTATTGTTTCAAACAGCTACACAGCCATAGCCCAGCTCTGCTGCTTGAATACATTTGGAAAAGCTACTCGACATCTCTGCATCTCAGTTTCCTCTTATCTAGAAAGGGGTACTATAATGGCTCAACCTTGTTTCCTAAACCTCAGTTCTAAATATCAAATGCTAAGTGGGGCTGGGGTGGGGTGTTTTCTTATGCTGTTCAGACTCATTTACTGACAAATCTGACCTGAGCTGACATGAGAGCATTTGTAGTCATTTCTTCTTCCCAGTGTCATTATTCACATGTTCCTTAATAGATTTGCATATGAGGTGCCTTCCCAGCCAACTGGAGGTCTGGACAATGCATGCCATTTGTACTTCCTACCTTACTTGAATCCAAAATATTCTGAAACACAGATGACTCCAGGGGTTTTATGGAACCATGAAGCTAAATGAAGCTCACAAGATGGCCCTGAAGATTAAATGTGTGTCCACCTTGATAAACATAGCCTTTCTGGTGATTATGAGGAAGAAGATGACAGAGAATCCCCTTAACTGAGACCACTCTGGCTTTAAATGCACTGATGCTACCCACAAAATACTACCTTGTACATCCCAATCCCACATGAAGCACAATGCTAGAGGACCAAATGAAAATAGTAGTTTAGGTATCAACTTCAAAGGCACTGTTTCAAGCTACATGTACTTCAAAATGAATACCTGAAAAGTCATCACTTACAACACATTCACCTGTGCCAATGCCCAGGCCTCAGCAATGTAAAGCTTATTAGGGTATGCTTGAGAATGTACACCAGCAAAGAACCTCATCGGTGACAACAATTTCACTACCAGTAGGATATCTGTGAAAACACAAGCCTCTCCACAGCCGTCTACTGTCCCAGAACTGAAGCACAACATAATAGCAACAATCTCTTCTTCAAAGCATTCAGCCAGTCTATTCAGTGCATCAGAATGGCCAGGTTATTCCTCCTGCTGCAAATGTCTTTTCACAGTTACGTTTAAAAAAAAGAAAAACAGTCATAGACATTCCCTTAGGGTTCCTTTCCAAAGCACTAATTGGTATACTTTGAATATTTACTCTCAGTATAGCTCAGTACTACCAAAGACAAATAATTAACAGGCTATACACAGTTCAGAGTAAAAAATCCTTTGAGGCGTCTCATTTCTTCTCTGTGTGTGACAATCCAGGCATTTATTGGCTTTTTTAAAAGACTTTCACAAACAGTCAAAGTTGAAGAATCTAAGGAATACCCATCATCCAATTTAGACTTTTCTTTACCTAGAAAAGCATTAGGAACCTAACGTTAAAGGTCTCCAGAGACTGACAAAGCAGATCACCCTTTACCAGACACTCTGGTGGTTTATGCAAATGCAAGTGGTTTTCTAGACGGAAGCGTGCTTTTCATTTACCACCCACTTGCTAGTGTGCTTTTATCATAAAATATTTTTCTAAAAGAGAAAGAGAGGCTTGCCTAGAATGAGATACTCTCTTCCTTTTTTTGGAGGGGGGTTGGTTTTGTTTTATGCTTTGAGCACAACATGAAAAGCATAGAACATAATGGTAAGTAAAGGCATATAAATAGCTATGGGTAAATCATAAGCAACACTTGCACCATCTGAGCCTTGGAAAGGACAAAATACCGACTGCTCTTCTCTGGCTACCAATGCTGCTTGGAAACCAAGTGGTTAGAAACTGATTTCTCTCCTTACCCTCTGTTCGAGAGATGAGAAGAATAACCACATCACCTCCCAGAAGTCCAGTTGTATATTATCAAGTAATAAAGTCAACAATCATATAAGCAGTGCGCTAAAATGTATACTACAATGAAATGTGGAGTGTGATATCATCACCACACATTTAGCACACCTTAGATGTCTATCTTCAGATCCTTGAGTAATGAACTCACCCAAACAAAACCAAGTGTCTGAAACAAGAGTTGTAAGCATTAAGATACAGGCTCCTGTGAACTAATTTTTCTTCTCAGTGCACTGCCTGATCTCTTAGCTACACAGAGGGTCATATGTCTGCAAACTGTGTTTTTTTTTAACCCACCCACCATGCATCCCACTGCAACTTGAAAAGAAAAATAAATGTCTAAGGAGTTGTACCAGGTTTCTCAGAGCCCACCTATGTGTTCCAGGTTTGGGAAGTAAGGACCACTGAAGGAGAGAACACACCAGCAATGTAATTTACTTTGCCTAAGGAAACAGAGCCATCAATCTTGGTTCTTTAAATGGTGGCTTGCCTTTCATATTTGCATAAGCAGTCTAGTTCCAAGAAACTGGACTGCACTGGAATCACGTTATGATGACTGGTTCCTAAGGTAGAAAAGACCAGGTGAAGAGGTGGTCTCCTTGGCTGACCTGCACTTTCTCCCTAAGTTTCCAACATCCTCTACCCCATACCAAGAACAGAGGATGCTTGGGGCTGGAGAGGTTGCTCAACAGCTAAGAGCACTTACTGCTCATCCAGAGGATCTGAGTTTGTTTCCCATATTCAAGGCAGCTCACAACTACCTGTAACTCCAATCCCAGGGAATCCAATACCCTCTTCTGCCCTCTGTGGGCACTGAAATCACAAGCACATAACTACACAAGGACAGACATACATATATATTTTTAAAATTTTTTTTCGGTTTTGTTTCTTGGTTTTTTTTTTTTGTTGTTGTTGTTGTTAAGAATTCTGGATTCTCAGAGCTAACTGTCACCTGGGGCTTATCTAGTACAAATGACCGAACATGAACAAATATGGGCAAGCAAGTTCACCTGGAGTTTTGTCAACTGGTACCACTGATGAGCTGTCATGAATGGTTCTCATGTTGTCAACAATCAAGAGATGCTTATGATCATGAAGACAAAAAAAAAAACAAGCAGGAACAAAATAAAGAAGAACGGAACTAGTGATTTTTAAAAGAGGCCATGAATTTGAGGGAGAGTGGATAGGGGCATATGAACCAGTTTAGAGAGAGGAAAGGAAAGGGAGAAATAGTGTAATTATAATGAGAGAGAGAGAGAGAGAGAGAGAGAGAGAGAGAGAGAGAGAGAGAGAGATTGGCCATCAACTTCTGTATAAGAAGGAAAACGAAACAACGTGATGATGTGTTCAGATCAGAAAAGTAAACAAGAGTGAAAGTGATTGGCTGCCTTCTAACCCATACAGTACAGCTGAAAGTCTCCTCCCACTTGGAATACTTCTCGATTCCGATGCATGATTGTCTCCCAGGAGGAATAAAACAAAACAAAACAAAAAAACCAACAGAACTAATGTTGAATGAGTACAACCATGCAACCATGCCTCCAGCTACAACCCGGCCCATTTAAATTCAATACACATAGGGGAAAAGTACATACGTACACTCTAGTGACCAATAAATCTATAGACCTATATATCTATAGACCTGTAAATATACCCAGGAAAATAAAAAAGAGAACAAAGAAGAGCGGAAATATAAAACAAAACACAGTTTATAGACTAGAAAAGAACCTGCAGGCCTCTGCTGTTCTCTCATCAGAATGAGGTAAAAGCAGACAACTCCAGCATCAAAGGGTACACCACACTCCAAGTTGCAAACTTTAGTGACATGCCTTTGCACACATGAAAGCCAGAGAAGGCCTCATTAGCACCCAGAGCTGAGAATGTAAGCATCTGGACCCATAGCCCCTCGGCGAAACCCTCTGCAATGAATATTAAAGGAAGCATTTGGGGGTGGGGAGGGTGGTAGGAAAGGCTTTGGAATTACTGTTGACCTCAGTTTCTAAAGAGAGCTGCACTGTCTTGCAGACCCCAGTCTTAGAAGTAGGTATATCCTAACCACTACCCACTTTCCTTGACAAACATAGCATTTTATGGAAACGAAGAAGAGAGGAGCACTACCACTCTAAGACTACACACCAGTTAAAAAGTGTGGTCTGACTAAGCGCTTCACATGACTGTAGATATCACAATGACAGCTCCAACAAACACCTGGGTCCTTCCTAAAGAGGCTTAAAAATTCCTTATTCTATACAAGAGCCCACTTTGCTAACAAGAATGACTATAAAGAAGCACTCCATGATGATTTTTAAATTACAGTAACATGAAATTGAGTGAAAAAATGCTAAAAATGAAGGAAGAAATAGAAATAATAACAGATCAAGGCAAAATAGTATATGTTGTAAAGAAAACAGGAAAAATAGAAAATCTTCAGGTCATATGACTAGGCAAAGAGTAATTCTTAAACTTGAACCCAAAAGCATGATTTGCAAGAGGAAAATCTGACTAACTTTACTAAAATCAAAAAGTATTCTTCTGCAAAGACCAATCAAGATGCAAAAAAAAAAAGCTGGAAGAAAATATTAACAAATCATATATTCAATAAAAGAGCAGCATCTAGAACACGCAAATCCCTCGTGAAATTCAGCATTACATCAACTTCAAAAGACAAGGGATACACATAGACACTTCAACAAAGACAAGACACAATGGCAAATGAAAACCATGAAGATAGTTGGTATTACAGCTATCAGAAAACTACAAAAGTATTTTCATGCACACACTTGTACACTAATGCTCACTGCAGCTTTATTCATAACAACCAAACACTGGAAGCCACTCAGATATACTCTTAACTGGTGAATGGTTAACCAAACTGTGGTGCAGCCACACCAAGGGATACTACTAAGGGAAAAACAAGTTGTTGATTCCTGCAACTTAGATTTCAAAGGAAATCGGCTGGGTGAAGGAAGCCAAGATTAAAAGGTAATGTATGAGTGCTTCCATTTGTGACATGTGTAAAACGTATAATTTTAGAAATGGAGCACACACTAATGGTTACTAGGGTAGGGGTGTAGGAGGGAACAAGGATGAATACTGTCATAAGTCTTGTGTAGAGCTGAATATCACTATGTAGAAAAGATTATGCGAAATTAAATATGATATAATTGAGGCACAAATGATGTAAATGGATGTACACATAACTGATGAAACCCAACTATATTTTGTGGTTCACACAAATATCAACTTCTCAAATTTTATATGTTATGCAAGATGTTAACTTTGCAGAAGGCTAGACCAAAGATGCATGGGACTTCTCTGCAGCCACCTATGAATCTATCCTGTGGACATTTCAAAATTAAAAATTTAGAAGTGCAAAAAGAAGGGGAAGGCAATTAAAGCCAAAGTGACTTAGGGATGGAAACGCAGCCGTAGGACTTCTACTGAGGACCTGGGCTCTGGCGTGCTGACGGCTTTCTCCCTGCAGGAACCCTTGGTGGCAGGAAAACACTCATGTGTAAAACTACATGCTTAAGCAGAAACACTCTGCTTAGAAGGTTTGCTCTCTTTTCCTGCTCATCCACCCAAGCCACTATAACAATGTTTCTTGAGGCAATCATTCATTAAGCCTTTCTACTCATCAGCAGATTTCATGAAATCAATTTTATCTCCCCAAAATATGTTTTTCCTCCCAGCAAATGAAGTCAGCCCAAAAACCTCAGTGTTAAGAAACTGAGGCAGTCCAACTAAACATAAAGTATTTTTAATTACAGTTATTAATAACATAAAACAAAGAAAACACACATGACTAAGCATTTAAATTTCCTCTCCCTACCTGCTCCCTAGTTTTGCAAAGCTGATTAACTATACACAAGCTGATTAACTATACCTGCAGGAACTGTTCTGGAAGTCAGGAGGGTTGCCTTCTAACTACCATGCCTTTTTTAATTTGTATTTATGTGGAATCATAGATAAACACCCTACCCTTACTTTTGGCTAAACTCCTGCAAGCACACTTGTGACCCCTAGACACTCCATTTACCAAGAAGAGTTTGCACACTTAGCAATCATGTTCATGACATCCTAGCCTCAGAAATGTCATCAACTGTATTAGTGACTTAACAGAAGATAACGGGGTGCTTCTGTGAGCCTTTTTCTCACCGTCCCTGATAAAGCTTCTAATCCAGAGGTATCTGAGATGACTTTAGAGCTTCAAAGCTGTACAGTATTTCGCTCTGCTGTGCAGTATTTCACTCTTAAGAGATGTATCAGCTCGAACACAATCCCATTTCACATGGTATGCAATGCCCTGTTGACTGCAACTGCATTGAATGACAATCTGACAGAGACACACTGCTTAGTTAAAGCTGTCCCCTCTTGGCCCACCAGTCACCTGCACAATGCACAGCACTTTTACAATACCAGAACATCAGCTTTAAGCAAAACCCACACAGCTGGTCAGGACCAGTTGTAGACCAAGGAACAAAGTCAACACGGCCTGCAGGAATATATTTCTAAGTGTTTCAAAATGCCAGATCTTGCAAATAAAATTGACCTTTTCACTTGGCATTCTCTTAAAAGAAATGAGATTTTTGAGACATGCATCTCAGCTATTTTTAATTCTAGACTCCTATGATTGTAGCATAACAAAAGGGCCTTGAGACAGAATGAATTGCTTCCATTTGCAGTTTTGCCTCCATGAACACAACTAAACACACTTGGGCATACATAGAAACTTCCTTAGCCAACACAGTCTCTATCTAGAAAAGATCACAAACACCTCTTTCTCTAAAGAGGAAAGTTTTTTAATGATTTTTTTCTAGTACATTACAAAACTCTGACATCTTTTTGCCACTTTATTTTACAGCAAGGGCCTCATAGTGAATCAGAGAGTGTGGGGGGGGGCATTTAGAGTAAAATACCAAGCCCCCATGCTCAGGATGCTTTACTTCTTTAAAAAAAAAAAAAGTGACAAATCACCTGACATGCCCTGTTCTTGACAGCCTGTCACCCTAACTGTAGATCGAATCCTTTTCTACTTCCGTTTCCTTCCTCTTTTCTCTTTTGTCAGTTTCAGCCATGGCTCCATTCTCAAGTCACCCTACAAGTCACCCTCCCTTCATCCTACTATTTCTATTGCTTCCCTAAGCATCAGCTCCTCACTACGTGAGTCATAAGGGCCATGCCTATCTGCGTGCCATGAGAAGATGCGGCTGGCCTTGTTCCCATGCTATCATGAAGCTGTTCCTCTACTGAGAGAACAAAGGTGGACCAGCTTAAAGGGAACAAAGGTGGGAGTCCACAACCTGGCGCTCCTCCTCTGCCTGCCCCAACCCACCAGCCCACTCCCGCCACCCCCCACAAGTGCTACAGTTGGAAAGTTAGTTAACTGCCTCTCCTTATGTAGTTTAAATAGAAAAACAAAGGTACTGGGCTTGAAGCTGTCTTCCAGCTTTTTTTTCCAATTATGCTTTCTTTATTGTTCAATTACAATGTCAGTCTATCCTATTACTAAGTCTTTTATCTCTCCCATGAAATAAAGCTATTTTTAATTCTGTAATTAAATTGGCTTGTATTCTTTAGTTCTCTCTTTTTGATTTATAAAGGGATAAATCAATATATTACAGTAAGAGTTGGAATCTGATTCTGCCTCAAGGTTTTAAAATGTGCTAAGTAGCCTATAATTGTGATTTCCTGTTGGACATCTAAGAACTTTGAAGGAAAGATGAATGTGAGAAGAACATAAGGTGTGTTCACTGGCAACCAAAAGTGGTGCCTTGGACTGGAAAGATAGGTTAGCAGGGAAGGGCATTTGCTGACAAGCCTGACAACCTGAGTTCAATCCCTGGAACGCACACACACACACACGTAAATGTAAAATCATGGCTGCTTTACTCTACTCTAATATATGCTCCTTAAGTTCAAGGCCTGAGTTTGCAAGGTTTATTTGTTTGCTCTTTTTCCCTAATCCTCCACATGCATGAACATAGATTTAAGTCCCTTAATGCAAAAGGTCTGTTCCAAAACCTCCAATGGATTCCTGAAACTGCAGGTATATCAGACCTACACTGACTCATTTCCTATCTATATTTACAATACAGTTTCATGTATAAGTTAGGCCCTCTTACTTACTTACTTACTTTAAGTAAGAGTGAAAAAAAACAAAAACAAAACCCACACACAATAAAATAGAACTAGCTCTTCACTTTTTTTAAAATCTATATAAATATGACCATTCTGTCTCTCTTTCATACCACTTCCTCATAGTATGCTTAAAGGAAGCACTTTACAGTGTATCTTTGTCATATCCAAATTTCTGGTTTCACCACCCCTCTGCTTTGGGTGACTATTAAACAAAGCAATGGTTACTTGAACAGGATCACTATAATGACATTTCATTTGATCAGCTAACAAAAGGAGCTACTGAGTGAAAGCAGGAGGGTACCTTATACTGTGTGAACACACTGTGAGAAGGATGATTTATGTCCCACACAGGATGCAATAGAAAGCTACATGACTTCATTGCGCTATTCAGGTAACCGTACAGTTTAAAACTTATAATTGGCTTTTGTCTGGGATTTTCCATTTAATATCTTTAGACCTCAGATGACCATATTTCTGCCTCAACATAACAGAGATAAATACGAGGAAAGTGAAACCGTTGCTCAGGGAGGATTACTATACTAGTCTCCAGTCACCTCCAGAGATAGATAATCTATTCAAAGACAAGTAAAAACAGCAAGGTTAATGTTATTATTACAATCTAAAGGCTAAAACACACGACATAAGCTACTTATTTCATTTCATAATATTAAATGAAATCTGTTTTGTAAGAACTGTAGAACCATCTAGAACATCAGCTTTATGAGTGTTGCCACCATTGCTATGATTTCAGATATTAAAACTGTCACACAATGGTATAAACAGGAACACAACCAAATGTCCTTTTCCAGACAAACAAAAATCATCATGGAAATAAGTCAACAATGATAGTTGAAGGATAGACCAACATTTTCAGATGAGAAGAATAAACAAAGGAACTGAGCTGCACATGCATTTAAAAAAAAAGAAGAAGGAGGAGGAGGAGGAGGAGGAGGAGGAGGAGGAGGAGGAGGAAGAAGAAGAAGAAGAAGAAGAAGAAGAAGAAGAAGAAGAAGAAGAAAAAAAAAGTCAATCCTGAAACCAGATCTAACATTTTCAAATAAAATTAAGTTGCCATTTATACAAATATACCTATAACATCACTCACCCTCATAATCAAGATTTATTATGCACACCCTCTTTTCCACACACACAGTCTTTCCAGAAACATTCAGATCTTACTTTAGAGATAAGAAAATTGAAGCTCAAAAAGGTAATTCTAATATGAGTGATGGAATCAAAACCCTACCAGATCTGTCTACCCCTAGTCACTATCTGTGGACATCTAAGCTTTGTGGAAGCTGACTGAATGACAAAGTAGAAAAGGTGCTCTGGTAAATGTTAAATGAAATCCTACGCAACTATTAGAATTGTAAAGGTGGTTCTGCTAACAAATCCATATAAAGTTACAATGCTGCCTCTGACTGAGGACCGTTCATAACTTGTCATGTTACATCCTTCTCCAACAATCATGTGAGGTAAACATTTCTATAATAGACTTGAGGGGTAAGTAAGCCCTATGTTCACAAGCATCACACTGAATGTTACACACAGCCATGAAGTAGACAGAGGTCATCCAATAAGTAGAACCTTTGCTTCTTAGTCTGCACTAAAGAAAACCACAGAAAAAACATTCTGATCTCTGCTTTAGAACAAGTAATTTCACATTTAATTCACAATAGTATTCATTTAAACCAAGCTAAAGATAGTCATTTTTGTGTTTTTCTAAAATGTTTTTAATTGAGTTTCAACTAGACTTTGTCTTTACAAATGAATGGTACCTCAGGACTTAACATTTTCAATCTGTCAGCAATGAAAAGGTTAAACTTAAGAGTAACACCCAGATGGATAGCTGTCTCCCTCAACCATCAAAGGAGTGTGGGGAGGGGGGAGGAGGTCACAGTCAGTTACTCCCGTTATACCAGCACTCACTGGAACATCTGTAAGCACACAAACACTCTACCCTTCAGCCTTCAGCTTGCCACAGTCAAACAAAACAGTCAGTGACTCCTCCCCAAGTGCAGAGCTTAATTCCTGGCTTGGCGAAAGAATTCAGAGAGGGATAAGCAGCCCTTCTGGCCTTCAGGTAGGTCCAATACCTTCATTTCTAGAAAAGATAAAAAACGGGAGCCTATGTTGATAAACTTTAAGGGGCTGCTGATGCCACACTAAAGCACTATGTTGGCTACAGGTGGGCAGGGTATCTGGGTAGGGAAGACATGCCATAGATTTAGAAGGTATGGTTCTGGTATCCAGCTACTGCAATGACTAATTCCTTTGGGGCACTATTATTAATCTTGCTATATAAATGACCCTCTGGCATCTATGTGGGAAGAAAGGCCTAGTCCTGGTGTCAACGCCAGCAGAAATCAAATAACATGTGCCTCAAACCTGATTAACCATGCAAAGCACTATTAATTCACGACACGATACGTAGCTGCAGTACATGGGGATACTTGCTATTTTGGAGTCAGGAAACATAAGCAATGCTGATCCGTAGGACTGAATGCTTCAGAGAATACTATCTGTCTTTGGAGAGAAAGTCAGTTCAGACACAGGAAACTACAAACCCAGACCTCACACCATCAGTTCCCTTCTGATACTCAACTATGCCCTTGCTTCAAAGTAAGTTAAGTGAAAACTGCCCTGCTGTGGAATGCTAGCCCAGGGCTGAGGACAGGGCTCTCAGGGTGTTGGCCCTGTATTTCTTCCTTTTAAAAAGCATCTTTAATGTGTTGACTTTGAAATTTCCCTCAGTTGAAGCTGTCTTTTTTTTTTTTTGTCTATTTAAAGAAAACTTTCAATGGGTTATTTTAGATCTAACATAATTTTAAACAATTTTTAAAACCCTAGATGTAACCAATATAGTTATATTAAAACCATGGAAAAGATATACTCTTCAACTCCAGTGAAAATATATTCCAGCCCATAAAACAAACTTTCAACAACTCAATGTGTCAAAAATGCTAAAATACATCCAATGTTTCTATGATTTAAATACATAAATTGTCTGACTAAAATGGGTCACCTAAGACTTAAATGAGCAAACACTTGTCTCTGTTCCAAGAGGAGACAATGTAGCTCCCTTTATTGTTTTTAGGGCTCCAAGTTTATTAAAAAGTGTATTAGGGCTCCAAGTTTATTACAAAAATGGACAATCTTCCCTGTGCATTGTCTGAGAACATGCCTCTATTTAATCTATAATAATCCAAAACCCCTAAGACATGATATAGCAGGCTACAATTTAGGCTGTTGGGGGCGGGGCAGGTTAACTCCTTGGGATCTGGAATCCATTGCCCCTTGTATAGAACAAGCAGTTCTATAATTCTATACTGGTTTTTGTGGGTATTAGAAATGAAACTTCAAACTCAGTGCTGCCTTTGCCCAAAATGGGGTAAATGTCTAAAAATAATCATTCTGCATGGAG
The DNA here is from genome assembly GCF_004785775.1 of Grammomys surdaster. Lineage (NCBI taxonomy): Eukaryota > Metazoa > Chordata > Mammalia > Rodentia > Muridae > Grammomys > Grammomys surdaster. The sequence continues at coordinate 5,877,824 of NW_021604618.1, forward strand.
AGTGTCACCGCCTAGAGCACCCACAGTTTTCACTTACTGGATTAGGGGTCAACTCTTTATCTTAGTACCTATGGGCAGAATGTTCCCAGTTGATAGAAGATCCTCTCTTATGTATATGTGACCAGCCCAGGAATGAATTAAACATTTTCCCAAGTTATTTCAGAAACAGAGCCAAGCTGCTGGATCTACAGACAACCACAGTCTGAGGAAATGGGAGGCTTGCCTTCATAGCTGCAGAAATACTCTCTCTCAGGCACCATCTCCTCAAGGGACTTAACCCACGAAAGAATATTAATGGATCACATATTGAGGATTCTCTAGCTGTAAGAGATTGCTTAGCAATTAATGACATATAAACTCTAGAGGTTCTTCAGGCCAGAAAACATATATGATAAAGCAATCACAAGTATTACATGGCTCAAGAAGCATTTGCAGGGGGAACAGAAATATAGTGGCCAGTAACATTTGCTGACTAATTTATGTACACCAGTCATTGTGCCTTATAATTTGCATGCTCTAGCTGACTTCACAAAGCAGTCCAATGAATAGCTAATAATATTATCCCAATTTACAGGTAAAAGAGAGAAAATAAGTTGCTGAGGATGATCACAGACACAAAGTGGTAGCATCCCACATTTAGCCTTGTAAAACCCAACTCTGGATCTTGCATACACAGTGATGGATATGCACAGTGACAAGAAAGAAATGCCCTGTTTTGTTATCTACACTTTGTCACCAATACCTTTGCCTTATACATTTATCCAACTATCATTAGCTCAAAGGTTTATCACTTGTACCACCCCCTCTGCTACTCATAGAATATCTTGAAAGAACGGAGGGAGCTGGAAGAATGTAAAGAGTCAGAAGACAGAGAGGCTTTGAAATGCTATCTTTAAGATGGCACAACCATTGCAATCATGAACTCACTGTTGCTATGGATACCTAGACTGGACCTGCACAATGACAGGCAGTCATTGGTTGGAGGAGAGTACATGAAGCCCTACCCCACTCTGCTGCACAACTGACTGCTGATAGATTTCGGGAGGGAGAGGGAGAAGGGGAGAGGGAGAGGGGGACAGGAAGAGGGAGAGAGGGGGAGGGAGAGGGGGGGAAAGGGAGAGGGGGGGGGGCGAGGGGAGAAGGGGAGTGGGGGAAGGGAGACGGGTAGGGGTAGAGGGGAGAAGGGGAGAGGGAAAAAGGGAGAGAGGGAGAGGGA
>NW_021604618.1:5879049-5901568 GCF_004785775.1 Grammomys surdaster
GGTAGAGGGGAGAAGGGGAGAGGGAAAAAGGGAGAGAGGGAGAGGGAAGAGGGAGAGGGAGAGGGGAAAGGGGTAGGGAGAGCCACTACTTCCAGGTGTACAGACATTCATGAGCATTCCAAGCATCTATGCGTAGTTCCAAACCCATGGCCACAAAGATGCTTCTGGTTAAACTCAGTGGGTCAAAACCCAAACAAAAAGATATTAATGTAGGAAATGTGAGAAAATTTTTTTAGGAAGAAGGGAAGGTTGGCAGGGACAGGAGGGAGATAAAAGGGGGATTGAATCATAAGAATGAACTATATACATGTATGAAACTGTCAAAGAAAAAAACTAATTAAGAATAAAAGGTTTGCCTATCTGCATCCACTGACCAAATCCCAACATCCTTTAGTCCCTTCTAACCATCTCCACCATCTCTCATGTACTATGCTCTCATTGTCAGCAGATAACTGGACCCTAACAGTCTTACTATTAGTTCAAAGATGATGGTATCTACTATTTACGGTGTACAAGGTCTGTTCTCAGTTCTTTACAAGTCATAAATTACTAATCAAAGTTGACATCAAGCCATGTGGGTAAAATTACCTCATTTTACAGATGAGAAAATCAAGTTATAGAAAGTTGGTTAAACAGTTTGCTTAAAGTCATGTAGTTACTAAGTGACAGCCAGGATTTGAATCTAGTCTGATAGGGTTGAGTCCTAATCGTGACCATTGTTTTATGATTCTTTTTAAACAACTTACTTTAATAAGTAAATTTTATTTTGTTTCAACATCTAGTGCCAAAATAAGGGCATTTCACACCTACAAGCAGGAAGTACACTTCATATCTAAGGTAGGTAATAACTTACCAAGCTTACTTTATTGATAAATATTTCGTAGAGCAGTACAATATGAAAGAGGGTCCTCTTTGTATTCAATATAAAATTACTCAAGCGTCATCTCACAGTCTGTGAGCTGTAAAGTGAACTGAAACAGGATAATTCTATTTTCCTGGGGGGGTGGGGGGGCGCTAGTTCAGGAACTTTCTCTGTTTCCCTGAAAGAATCCTCAAAACAAAAAGGAAGGAAAGCTGCTGAGCTGGAAGGGCCTGGGCTCCAAAGTGTCCCTTGCAACCACCTAATTACTATTACACTTCCATTAGTAAGTGCACGAACGGTAAAAAATTCAATTTCAAGCTGTTTCTTCTCCGCTGCGCTGCATGGTAGGTATTTTGAGACTCGTCTTTTTGTTTTTAAAGACACTCAACTTTCCTAACTTCTTGTCCCATCAAGCGAAGAGTCCTCAGAATGCAATTCTAAGTCTCGCTTCTATACATCCAGTGCAGAGTCAGAAGAGACACTACAACCATAATTTCTCTTCAAACTAAGGCTTCCAGGCAATCACACTCAGGGCAGAAGCACGGGTGCCTCTACCGGGTTACCCTATTAAGAGTCCCAGGAGACGATTTCTAGGCACCGGTTTGGCAGCGCTCCTCCTGATACTCTTGCTTTCCAGCGCCCCAATGTCAACAGAGGGCGGAATTCTCACCTCCCGTTCCCTAGCTGTCCGTCACCATGGCGCCCATCTAGTCACTTCGCACTTTTGGAGTCCTTATCCAGTCAAACAGCCTACGAGGTCTCTGTCCTGAATTAACAAAGACAACTAATCCAACGACACAACCCATGGAACATGGATTTCTGGGAAATGTAGTTCTTAGGCCTCTCAAAGCAAGGGCTCGCTAGGAAAGAAGAACTACAATTCCCAGAAATCAAAGCAAAGCCAGTCCACCACTAAAACGTGTCCTAGCTGCTAGGATAAATAAAGTAGTATCTGTGGCTCTTAGTTTCCTAGTTGCGGGGAGGAAGTGTCTTACGATTCTATAACAAGCACGTTAAACGACTTTTCTTTTAAACAAGCCTTTTGTATGAGGAAGAATATAGACATAATTATTAATATGAAAAGATATTCTAAGTTACTATGTTTTATAATTTTTTCAGATAAAAGACCTACTCACAATCAAAAAATGTCCCTGCAGATGGTAACAGTGGGTCATAACATAGCCTTAATTCAACCAGGCTTCTCACTGATGAATTTTGATGGTCAAGTTTTCTTCTTTGGCCAAAAAGGCTGGCCTAAGAGATCCTGCCCTACTGGAGTCTTTCATTTTGATATAAAACAAAATCATCTAAAACTGAAGCCTGCAATTTTCTCTAAAGATTCCTGCTACCTCCCACCTCTTCGTTACCCAGCTACTTGCTCGTACAAAGGTAGCATAGACTCTGACAAGCATCAATATATCATTCATGGAGGGAAAACACCAAACAATGAGCTTTCTGATAAGATTTATATCATGTCTGTCGCTTGCAAGAATAACAAAAAAGTTACTTTCCGTTGCACAGAGAAAGACTTAGTAGGAGATGTTCCTGAAGCCAGATACGGCCATTCCATTGACGTGGTATATAGTCGAGGAAAAAGTATGGGTGTTCTTTTTGGAGGACGGTCATATATGCCTTCTTCCCAGAGAACCACAGAAAAATGGAATAGTGTAACTGACTGCCTACCCCATGTTTTCTTGGTAGATTTTGAATTTGGGTGTGCTACGTCGTATATTCTCCCAGAACTTCAGGATGGGCTGTCTTTTCATGTTTCTATTGCCAGAAATGATACTATTTATATTTTGGGAGGACATTCACTCGCCAGTAACATACGCCCTGACAACTTGTATAGAATAAGAGTAGATCTTCCCCTAGGTACCCCAGCAGTGAATTGCACAATTTTGCCAGGAGGAATCTCTGTCTCCAGTGCAATCCTCACTCAAACAAATAATGATGAATTTGTTATTGTTGGTGGTTATCAGCTAGAAAATCAAAAAAGGATGGTCTGCAGTGTTGTCTCTCTAGGGGACAACACGATTGAAATTAGTGAGATGGAGACTCCAGACTGGACCCCAGATATTAAACATAGCAAAATGTGGTTTGGAAGCAACATGGGAAATGGGACTGTTTTCCTTGGCATACCAGGAGACAATAAGCAAGCTATGTCAGAAGCATTCTATTTCTATATGTTGAGGTGCTCTGAAGATGGTGTGAATGAAGAGCAGAAAATTGTCTCAAAGAGTCAGACATCAACAGAAGACCCTGGGGACTCCACTCCCTTTGAAGACTCAGAAGAATTTTGTTTCAGTGTCGAAGCAACCAGTTTTGATGGTGATGATGAATTTGACACCTACAATGAAGATGATGAAGATGATGAGTCTGTAACTGGCTACTGGATAACATGTTGCCCTACTTGTGATGTGGACATCAATACTTGGGTTCCATTCTATTCAACTGAACTCAATAAACCTGCCATGATCTATTGTTCTCATGGGGATGGGCACTGGGTGCATGCCCAGTGCATGGATTTGGAAGAACGCACACTCATCCACTTGTCAGAAGGAAGCAACAAGTATTATTGCAATGAGCATGTACAGATAGCAAGAGCATTACAAACTCCCAAAAGAAGCCTCCCCTTACAAAAACCTCCAATGAAATCCCTCCACAAAAAAGGCTCCGGGAAAGTCTTGACTCCTGCCAAGAAATCCTTTCTTAGAAGGTTGTTTGATTAGTTTAGCAAAAGCCCCTCAGATTCAGGTGCATTGATTTCTAAATCTACTTTTTAAATCATAAATGATATTTTGATCTTTGCTTATTAAAATCTATGTTATGCTTTAGTTGTGTGAATTAAGTGCTAATGTTTTGATGTAATGCTAAATATAATTATTCTAATGTGTGGTTTTTAACATTTTATTCAGGAATTTCTTAAATGAGAAATGTTATATAGTTTTTCATTAAGAATAGCCATGATGAAGTATAGAACTCTTGCATTATTTTGTAACAATCTATATGTTGAATAGAAACAAAATGCCAATAAATAAACTAATACACAAAAAATGTAAGTTGTTTTGTGTAATAAGTAGCCAATAGTTGATTTAAACAGTTTAAACCAACAGCTATATCTTACACTACTATCTTTTATAAATTTTTAAGGTGGCCTCTTGGATTATACCAATGAACAGAATTGTATATATATTGGTCAATACCATGAAGAAAAAACTAATCTATATCAAGACAGGCATGGTGATGGTGATACATGCTTGTAATCCTGGCACTTGGGAAGTGGAGGAAGGAAATTTGTGAGTTTGATGCTTGTTGAGGTATGATCTTTTGCCATGTATTGTAATGCTAAGTGTGAGCCCCAAGATCTGCTTGACCTAGAGACAAGAGAATCCACACATAGATCCAAGTGATGCTATGTGTCTTTGCCTCCAAGGTACTTGTGATTGAGTGAATAAATATGGCAATAGCCAATAGCTGGGCAGAAGAGACATAGGTGGGGATTGAGGGTACCCTGGCTTGAGGTAGGAGGAGACCATGAGGAAAGGGGAGAAAAAGGTGAAGAAGGAGGAAAAAGATGCCATGAGTTAAGAGTCAAGAAAGAATGACCATGAGTGCCGGTCAATTAAGAGCAGCCCAGATAAAATGTAGTAAGTAATAACTTGGGGTTATCAATAGAAAATGGATATTAATAGCATAGAGGTTAGATATCTGCACAGCCCTAGAGCTGATTAAGGCTTATTGTAACTATAAAGTTCATATATGTCTTTATCCAGGAACTAAATGATCAAAGGTGGAGTAGAAACTCTGGATTGGGATTAAAATTTTCTACAACAGGTGCTGGCCTGGGCTACATTTTTTTCACAAATCCAAAGGCTGATAGAATACAGAGCACTGGTGGCGTTGCCACCATTCTAAATGTCTAAAGTCCTGAATCCAATACTGTGGACATTTTCTTGAAGTATCTACATGCACTTTTAGAGAGAAAACACATTCCAAAAATATGCCTTTGTTTGAATCACTCACTCACTTTTGGTCCTCACATTCAATTCTTTCAAAATCAATGGTTCACCCCTTTGAAAATGCTCAACTGTTGTCCCTCTTCTTCCTTATAGACTGTTGTCATCTCTGGAAATAGTCTCATGTCATTCAAGGTCCAATAGCGTGCAGCCCTGAAGTATTGCATTACAATTTTAAGTGAAAAGTGAAACATGAACATGAGCTCAGACAATGGTTTGGGGCTATCACTCTCAGCGGGGGTGGAGGGGGAGGTTCAAATGCTAAATCCTGAACTGCTTTCAAATGAATACAGAAATGATATCAAGAAATATGCAATCAATAAAAAGAAAACTTTCATATTCCATAAATGAAAACTCTTACTTTCTGATAGGAAAAGCACCAAATCTCTCATTGTGGCTTGACATGATTCTTTAGTTCCACCACCTCCTTCCATGAACACAGTCTGTACTTGAGACCCAATCATTGTTCAACATCTTTTATCAAAAAATAAAACAAAGTGGATAGTAGCTGAGGAGAAACATTTGAAGTTGGCCTCTGGCCTCTATCCACATCTACATGGCCATACATGCACATGGGTCCATAGCTACATGACCATGCACACATATAAACACACACAGAGAGACACACACACACACGCCACATTTTTTAATTCCAAGATCCACATTAAACATCGTGGGACCTACAAAAAAAATTCATCTCTAGAGAATTTGTCATCTCACCTCGAAAGAGGCCAAGGATAAGGAAGGAAAGATACAAAGCACATCTGCATGTACCTGAGCCATTTATGCAGAAAAGGCTGTCCATGCAAATGGAAACTCATTTCTAACCGCTTATATACCAACAAAACTTTAAAATGGGGCCAAAATACCTCAGACTTTCTACTTTATGTCTCCTCTGCTGAAAAATTGTTGTGGCAAAGATAACAAAACATGTAGACTAAGCCATTTGAAGTGATTACAAAACATATAGTGATCATTTTAAAAGGGGAAATCTGTGTTGCAAAGGATGACCAAATCATTTAAGACAACAAAAACATATGAACTTGATGAGGGTGAAGATGGAAAATAGATATGGAGATGGACCAATTCCATATTTTAATCAGACCTCAGTGTAGAAATACACAAATCTTGGCATTCAATAAATTAGAGGGTGAATGTGTGTGTGTGCATGTGCGTGTGCGTGTGCGTGTGTATGTATCTGCCTTTGTACAAACATGTTCCTCTGTGTATGTTTGTTTGTATGAGTGTGTACACCTGTGTATGAGTGTATGAATGTGTGTTTGCGCATGTGGAGGTCACAAGACCTTGTCTCTGCCTCTCAGCACTGACATTAATAAAAGGTTCTACCACCCTGGCTTTTTATGTGGGTTCTGAAGATCAAACTTGGGCCCCTTGCACACAAAACACTATAACAAATCAACTATTTCCCCAGCCCAGAATGAGTTAGTTTTTACATCAGAAATATATTGTCATCTTCAGGAGAGAATAAAAAGCAATAAAAGGAGAAAGGAAATAAACAACTTCATAAAAAAGATGGGACTTTTAAGCATTAATAACCCTCTCTCATCTCTTCCCATCTAGGCTTGAGAACTGTTTTTTGAGAGAATGAGACATTAATTTACAGACAGTGTACCATTGAAGTAAAAGAGGATGGTTAAACTTGTCTCCAGTTCCTTTCCATGTTCACACATAGCGTTTCTCAAACCTGGACAGAGTCCCTTGAGCTTAATACTTCCAAGAGCATCCTCTTGTGCCTTGCTCCATTGTGGGTTAGACTGAATCATGTCCTCAAATTCCTCCACGGTTTCCTTTTGCACCCAAGGGATGTCCACTGGATTCTACAGCACAAAGATTCTGCCTGATTCTCCAGCAGTCCAGGCCCAACCACCAGTCTATTACTGTCAATTTGTCTTTTTCAAATTCTCACTCTGAATGCTTTTCTACCTCCAAGTCTCCCCAGAGTCTGTCTGCTCTGAGTAACTGACCTAACTTTAGCCTACTCATTCTTTCTTCTCGGGTGCTTTTTCAGACTCCCCAGTTAAATCCTACTGTCACATTGTACTTTTTTATACCTATCTATTGTAATTGAACCTAATGCTTTTTCTCCTCCATGCTAGAGCATGAGCTCTCACTAGTCTTACTGCTGATAACTTGATGTTTAGCTCCTTGTGAACTAAAACTACGCTACTTGCCACTGTACCTCAGTACCAAGCATACATCGCCTGCTTAGAGGAAGCAGCCCACAAATACTTACAATAGAGTCTGATGACCTGCCAATGGAGAAATTTTATCAATGGTCTTATATAGCTGTAAAGCTTCAGAACCACAACAATGATGGTACCAGCAAGATATCCCAGCTGTGCAAGAATGGAACTCAGGGAAAACTAACAGTTGTCTAATTTGAACTGAAGCCCACTCAACTGATGGAAGCTCACACCTGATACTGTAAACCTGGCCAAAAGCCCCTGTTTAGAGATGCCATTGAGCTTAGAGGAGGATGTACCCTTACCATATTACTGAAGTAATATAATTTTAAATTGCCTTCTAAATGTCTGTCCTTCTACCCATAAATCAATGCAACTCTCACACCTCACCAAAAAGCTTCTTTTTGCAGCAGACAGAAACTATTGGTGATATCCTCAACTGGTCAAAATAAATGCAGAAAGTGAGTAACCATGGGTTACTCACCCAGCCTCTCAAATAGAACATCTATAACACAACCCTAAAACCTAAATCTCAGGAAAAATCTCTGAAACTAAAAAGAGATGGAGAGATTATAAGAGCCTGTGGACCAGAACAACTGCTACATGGTAGTTTCCTCTGACAGGACAGGGATGTTGCTCCCATGAACTCTCAATAATATGGCTACCCAAAAAAGTCCTGCAAAGACCACATCATTGAACATGCTAACATGGATGGAAGAAAATTCCAAGGCCCCCTTTCATCTGAGAAGAGCTACAGGAAGTCAATGGCTGATGTGGAAAAGGGAACCACTTCTATGTGGTTTTGTATTAAGGTGTTGATGGTGGTGACATGGTGGTGCTGGTGGTGGTGCTGGTGCTGGTGCTGGTGCTGGTGCTGGTGCTGGTGCTGGTGCTGGTGGTGGTGGTAGTGGTGGTGCTGGTGCTGGTGCTGGTGGTGCTGGTGCTGGTGGTGCTGGTGGTGGTGGTGGTGGTGCTGGTGGTGGTGCTGCTGCTGGTGCTGGTGCTGGTGGTGCTGGTGGTTCTTCAGAGATGAGACACCAATCCTATATGATCATCCCTAAACACACGCAAATCAGGGAAACTAACTTTACCTAGTATTTTGTGTGTAAGTATAGGAGTGTGTGTGTGTGTGTGTGTGTGTGTGTGTGTGTGTGTGTGTGTTTGTAAAACGAAAAATACAGCTGAGAAGCAATGTATGAGAGAAGAATAAAGAAAAAAGAGGGTAAAGGAAACTGTTCCCTCTGGGTCCTCTGTCTCCCATGTCAAGGCTGAATTTGTGTTTTCTCTGTGCTCTCCTAACCATGTGACCTGTCTTCTCATGTTATTGCCCATCTTTTAAAATCTATGACGTCTACTCAAAAGTAAATTGAATATACTGGAAGGCATCAAGAAAACAAAAATAAATATAGAAGAAATTATGTATTTTGAGAGAGGCAGTTGGAAGATACAGGAGAAGTTAAAGGAGAGAGTGGGGTTTAAAAATTATGCAAATACAGTGTACTCATGTATGAATCTTCAAATAAAATAAAATAGAGGCTGGAGTAGTTAGAAATGATAACATGAAGAAAGTACACTCCGTTGGGCTTTACTTTTAAGTAAGGATATACTACACTTTCAAAAGCAGGATTAATATCCAATTATTCAAAAGGTTGGGTCTGGAAGTATCATTAAAGGCTAACTTGCTACTAACCATGTTCTGGAATGATCCCAATTTCTTGGAGAATAAGAAGATGATGATAAATTAGTATAAGGTCAGTTAGGTCTTGGGGACAAGCTATTTGATTGTAAGTATAGTATTTTAAGAACTGGTGCAGCTGTAAAGAGAGACAGACTGAATTCCAGAGCAAAGTGAAAGGGAACATGAAGTGTCGAGGTGAGTGAGGGGAAGAGTCACGCCAAGATGAGCTAGACGGAGTAGACTGTAAAGGTATGATTCTGGCTAAGATATACTTCCCTGACCACATGTGAAATGGAGATCACAGAAGTACCCAGTTCAAAAGGATAGAATGTGGCAGCGTATGTAAAGTTGTTTTACACCACGAAAAAGGAAGTTTGGTAAATGATAGCTATCTGGTTTTGATTTGGTTATGTGTCTGTATATGTTTAGTTGGCTTGATTTGGTCTTTTGTGCCCAGTAAGTCAGCCTTAAATTCACAATTCTTCTGCCTCAGCCTCCCAAAGAGTTGAGACTACAAGTGCTTTCTACCATGCCCGTTTTATTATTTTTGCTAGCACTGGACAATGAGCCTGGGGTCTGGCTACTTTTGCCATAATATAGGTGGCCATGGGCAACTCAAAAAACAAAACTTTAATCACAGGTTTTGGGTTTATAAGAATATCTAGAAGATTCTTAAAAGAATTTTTAAAAGATTTTACTGTTCATATTAAGTATCTGGAACCAAAATCTCTCACCCTACATTATGATAAATTATATTCTTTATCACTAATCTAGTACCCTTTGTTTCAAATATCACTATCTTACTTCCCTTTCCTACTGCTGTGATAACTGTCTCCAGTGACTGATTTAAAAAGATTTTTTTCACCTCACAATTCAAAGGCATCTGTCATAGCAAGACAGTCAAGGCCCTACGAACTTGAAGCAGGGGTCAGGACGCAGAGAGCAATGAATTCTTGCACTCAGCTCACTTTATCCCGTTTTACTCAGTCCAGGACCCCACCCAAGGGGATGATGCTACTAACAGAGAGAAATTCTTCCCATTGGTTAGCCCAATGAAAGTATGCTCTCACAGGTATGGCCAGAGGCCTGACTCTCCAGTGATTCTATTTCTCCAATTGATGACTGAGACTAAGTATCACAATCACCAAATTCATTTTTATGTCCTTCAAAAAAAAAGGTGATAATTTTAAGTATGGGCAGTCAACATCATTGATTTGTGATTATATGGCACCAATATAAATCACAACACCTGTTATTTTTAGATTTAAACTTTTATTCCAAATACTTAAACACAAAATTGTGAAAAACAATCATAATGCTAAAGAGTAAAATATGAAAATAAGTATTCAAACTCATATTCTTCCATTTGAAAACATTTAACATGGAAATACGGGTCCTCAAATCAAATAGTACATTGCATCCTGGTGTCTAAACCTCCCCTCAGAGAGGAAAAGTAGACTCATGGAAACCATTAAATAAAATGTATCATATGTAAACAATAAAGTGAAATACAATCCTACAAAGTATCTCCCAAAACTTAATTAATTCGAGGTTTTGCTTACATAGATACTTAAAGAAAGAAAAATTTTAAAAATGGCTACAAAGTATCAACTTTGATTTAAAATATCTTACAGGAAAACTAGAACAACTGTCATGCAATATCTAAAGGCATACATATGTATCAAACAACTGCTTGCAAAACTAGTCCAGTGGGCACACATATGTCATCCCAGTTATCCAAAGGCTGGCATGGGAGGGCCTCAAAATCAAGATCAGCCTATGCAAATAATTAGACCTTATCTCAAAAAAATACTTAAAGAAAGCTGGGAATAGTCCTCAGATGTATACATTTGCCTAGCATGTGCAAGACCCTGGCTTATTCCTCCAATTCTGCCTCCTGTATAGAATTTGAAATCTGTGTGAAATCATATGAAACACATACTTTCCCCCCAAAAAAAATTGTTTTCATGCATACTTTGTGAAAGCAAATTGAGACAAAATTAATATCCTGTCCACCTGAGAGAGAAAGACATCTTTCCCCGCTGCTCTGGCATCTGTGTGCATGTTTATTAATCCCTAGATACTTCTTAACCTCTCACCCACCATTCATCAATTTTCATCAGCTACAGTCACTGGTCTCTGCAGTGCACTGCAGAAGGTAGGCAGGAGGATCTGTAAAAACAGGTTTCAGGTTTCAGAGAAGAAAAAAATGCATTGCACTTCTCCAGCCCTGCTGGAGGGAAGGAGGGGGGCTAGAATTCTCCATTCATTGTGGTGAATTTCCCCAAAGTATGTGCCTGCATTTGCAATGGACATTCTTAAAAATAAAAGTAGAGTATCCTAGACCAGGGTCGAGTGTGCAGTCTCCACACTGAGGGAAACAAATAGCCATAGGCAACACTCTACATATTGAAATCCTGGGGTCAGGTGTTCTTGAAGTTTATCAGAATGTGATCTGATTAGGAGAGTCAGGAGAAGGTTGTACTATAAATCATGCCCTGAGTCAAATGCTTCTGAAATTGTCCTACAGTCCTAGCAAGGGGAATTTAATACTGGGCAGTATTTACAGTGCTGCAAATTGACTAACAGAGTGACTGGGGAAAACATCTACCAAACAGCGACAGCATGCTCTAGGGAGTAGGAGGATGGTGGGAACTTAGCTGTTTATTAGTGCACAGACATCTGTAAGGATTAAATGGGATGAAAGGACTAGAGGTTTAGAAGCCTATTAGTTTGCAAATGACAAAACAAAGAGAGTTTTTAAAATAATACTTAAGTGTGTGTATGTTTTTGACAACTAAATTATGAATGTCTTCGATGTGCTCCATACAGAAAGCAAAGAAAACGGCTGCATCTTTCAATAGAAAACACTAAATTCAATCCCTGCATATGCACCAAATGTGTGCCATTTAGGATAATGTCACTTTTGCACACTTGACAACTAAATTACAAAGCTCTTTGATATACTGTGTATGAAGACTGACAATTATGACCAATAAAAATCAAGGGAAGAAAAAACTAATTAACACTAACATATCATTATGACTCACTAGCAAATAAAATCCCATGCCTGCTCTTAAATTGCCGGTGCCTGGCAAATGCTGAATTCCTAAGGACATGAATAGTTTCCAAATAACTGCAGCCACTAGAGGGTTTATGGATTCCTTAGAGGTTTGGCCCAATTTTATTCTATCCAAAGCCCCAAGACTAACAGATGACTTTCCAACCCCACAGAAATAACTCTTGGGATTATAAACTATAGTGATTAGTTGTAGATCCTAATTAAATTCTGAAGCTACTGTATAAACAACATAAACACAGTATAAAGAACCCAGAATTAGGGGACAAAGGCTTGGGTTCAAATTCAAAATCAGGTATTGATTATCCCTGTAACTTTGGGAATCAAAAAAATCCAAAAGTGATAAAATATAAATAAACAATGTACACATGTTCATTCCTCTACTCTGAGTAGACCCCATCTAAATTTAACAAATAGAAAAAGTACAGCCCTGTCCTGCTGCTAAAATCTATACACACTGAAACTCAACTGATCATAATCAAAAGAATAACACACTGCAGAAGAGAGGCCTTTAGGAAGCCCAGACTTATTCAAACTGACCCATGTTTCATATAGAGATAATCTTACTGACATTTTCATAAGGGATTAAATCTGTTTTTTAAGCAGTAAAAAAAATATGGATTTAAAAAAATCTATAACCTTGAGATTATGTGGAAAAGCATTAAGACTATAAATTACTCTTAATTTAAAAAGTAAAAATAAACAAGCAGAGTTGGCTCTGGATAGCTAAGCAACCATGAGTCTATCATACTTAATAGGTAGTTGTAGCTAACAGGTGCATTCTCTAACTTCATTATTGAAAAATGTATGACAGCAGATGACTTCCTAGACACTGAAGGTGACCATATTAAGGCCATCTAAACCTGGAAAAGGCTGATTTTCTGAAACCTGTCTTGATTTAATTTATTTCTACATAAATGTAGCACTTGAGAAAATGCACTGAGAGCCCTTGGTAAAGGCCACCATGTCCTACAAATGTACAGTGTCGTTAGAGAAACCTCAAAGGCGTCTTTGAATCTTGTAGAATAAATCAATATATGTGAAATTTACAATATAGTCCTACAAAATATGACATGGCAAAAAACCTGCATTATATCTCAATACAAAATAAAATAAATTGAGGTGGGAAAAAAAAGACGTGTCCAAGACAAATTTCTTTCCTAGCATGCTTGGCTGTGCTTTGACAGCCCTGGCTTTAATTTTCATGACACACAGTGGCATGCACACACGTATCTCTGTGCATCCCTGGTCCCCTGCAGCTACTGCTGTTCCAAGTTATTGAGCTTCTAAATAACTGATTTCTCCTGTTGCTCTTCTGGCCTCACTAAACGGCTCAGGCAATCTCATCTCGTCAACTATCGATCCCTGACCAAGTGACAGCACCTCTGGCCTCTCACTCCAACTTGTCACCCCTTGGGTGATAAGACTCACCCACACAACAGTGTGCTGGGTGCTGGGAGAAGACCTCACTGCCGCCCAAAAGAAAACACATTGGCAAATACCAACTCATATGTGGAGATCCTATCTAAAACTCCATTGAATCTTGGCTTTCCAGAGAGTCCTCAATGCCCAAAGAGTCCCCTAAGGTATCCTTTGAGTTCATGGTAAACCCAGAGCTTTTTAATGCATTATGAGCATTCATAAACTTCTGGAGGTATTTTGAAGTATACAGCCAGTGGTGTTTCAAGACATCTTCCATCTCATAGCACTTGGACTGCCTGGCATTCATTTTCCGGAAGCGTCTAAACAGTTTGTTACCAGATTCATTTCCCTCACTTGCCCATGCCCCAATAGAGCCATCCCTTTCAATAATCTCAGGGACATGTGCCAAGGTTTTGTGAAAGTAATTGGTGATTTTGCCTTCGTATCTGTATTTGAATTTGGTGGAGAGGAGCTCAGCAAAACGCTGTGAGTTGAAACTGTACTGACAGAGGGACTCTGGACACTCCTTAGCAGGACATGATGAGCGCCACACAGGTTTCATCTTCAGGTAAAGGTCCATCAGCTCCCTGAGAGCTTCGTGCCTCTCCTCAGAAGGAATTAACTCACAGACTGCGTCTACAGTCTCCTGGGTCATAAGCTTCCGGGCAAAATTGCCATTCATCCTCATGATTGGTTTTAAGTTCATCCTTTTCCGGAGATGTTTGTCCAGGGTGGCCTGCCACCTCTTCCTTTCCTCTTTAGAGGCATTGGGATTTTTATACACTTCCCCTATCTCCAGCTGGAAAATCTTATAGAATTCAGCTGCATTGCCAATGTCACAGTGAAGCGCATCGATGGAAGGGACCGTCTCGATGAAAGGCTTGGCAGAGACCCCTTTCACCCGGTCCCGGAGTTCTTCCACTGACTCGTGATAGGGATTGGACCGCCAGACTTCATAGCGCTGAAGGTTCTCGGCATGGCTTCTGGTTATGGAGTGGAAGACAAGATTTTGAGAGGCTTCCAGACGGGTGGCGTCACAAAGTGTACAGATGTAGACTGAGCCAGAAGCTTCCAAGCCTTCTACTTCCCGAACAAGTTTTTCATCATATCCAGTGCCCCTGAAGATGAACTTAAAAGTCCTGGTGATGCCTCCCATCTCCAGCATTAATTCACTGCTCTTCATGGCCTCCCTCTCAGCAATGAGGGGGCCTAAAATAGCAGTAAGGGTCTCGTGGTCAGACTCATCTGCCAGCATAAGACACAATGGCTTGCAACACAGTTCGGAATTGGGCTTGGGTTCCTCAAACACCTTCACGTTCTGCGAGCCATGCTCTATTGTAATTCTCATGACTGTGAAAGAGAAACGAACCGCCTTTTCTGGAACTGTGGGCCCACTCCCATGCTTCTCACTCACATCCCCCATTCCATCACAAGACTCCTTTACTACCACTGTGAAGGGACCATTCAGATAGTCATCAAGATCTTGGGATCTCATGCCTTCCAAGATGTCTTCTTCCATGTCCATCAAAGCAGACACCAAAGCAGAGTCATATCGGAATCTCTTTGCAATGGTATCTACTGGGTATTCATCTACAGAGGAGGCAAGTCCAGACAGCCCATCAATAATTCCAACATCAGTTCTGGAGGACACATTCTTCAGAGGGGGCTGCCACTCAAAGGGGTGGTAGCCTGGCAGAAGGACTTTCTCGGCATTCCGAAGAGCATGCAAAGGTTGAAAAATCTGCCTCCCCGTGATAGCTTTCACGGTTCTGTACATCTTATGGTACTGGCTACAGCTGAGGAAGGTATTGACACGGATGGCCAAGCAAACAGCTGGCTGAAGACCAGAGCCCCGGCCTTGCATGATGGCCTCTAGCTCATCAGCTTGCCTGTGCTCGTTTCTCGCCCTCAGTGCCAGCAGGAACAAGGTCAAGCACACAGACTTCATATCTCCACCTTCTTCTTTGTCAGCAAATTCTTTGACTTGAATCTTGAGCTCCCTCAGCCGATGTTTCTGCGCCCTTCGTGTCAGTGACAGGAGATGCTGGCGAGGCCTGCCCCCTTTATTAATGTGGACCAAAGTCTCTTTAGATTCTTTGTGGCTTGAAACATGGTGGTTATATTTTTCTAGACTCACTTCCTCGTTACACTCTTGTGCAGGACACTTCACCATCAGAGAATTCAAGATGCTCAGAAAGGACTTCACCGGACTCTCCAGGTCACTAGGGAAGCATGGATATCGGCAAGAGGGACAATAGCTGCCCATCACTTTGAGGCATCTGAGAATGCAGATCCTACAAAATAGGTGCTTACAGCTGGTCTCCACGGGATCAGCCAGAATGTGTTCACATATCTGGCAGGAGATGGATTTCACAAAGTGTGCTGGAAAGTCCACTGCAAGAAGGTTGGTACTGAGATGAATCTTACTGCAGTTGGAGATCTTCTTCATGACTTCCTTGCTGCTGACCCTAGCCTGAGTTCTCTTGCGACGGTCCCGTCTCGCATGGTTGAGCACAGTTTTTAGTTTCTTGCTGAGCTGCACATTGGGTTGATGTCTCTTCCTCTTCAGTCCCCGATGAACAGTGAAGCAGATGTCACAGGATGGCGTGTGGGGGTGCCACTCCAGGGTCACATTTCTTGGGAAGTAGACTTGACTGTGGGCACTGCTGAACTTTCTGTGCATAATGTTCCAGCAGTTATGGCAGAATTCTGTGGGGTGGATGGAGTCAACATCTGCCTTCACATCAATCCGGAAAACCCTGGCAATGAGGTCTGGCCAGGAAGTAACTCTTTTTTCCTTCTTTCGTAAAAGGGTTTGGGTTTTAGCGTCCACGGGCCCGTGGACTGGGTATCTCCGGTTGTGCCTGTCACTCTTGAAACGATTCCCACAGATGCGGCAGAAGTGTCTAAGTCTGGCTTGGTGAATTGCTTTGTCACTTGACTTCCCATCAGCACAGAATTTCTTTGAAAATTTAGGGTGGAGTTTCAATGCTGGTTGGGTCAGAACTGGATTCTGACTTCCAGGCTTATCTGGAACTACTGGAGACTGCTCTAGATAAGGTTTCCCCTCTGAGGAATCCTTCTCCTTTTGTGCTTCTTCTGGTGCCTTTTCAAAGGATCTCACCCTAAACAGCTTAAATTTCCACTCGGAAAATTTGATGAGTGGATGCTGAATTTCATCGGGTGCAGAACTGAGTCTCAAGGTAGATGGCAAGGAGACAGCCATGTTGGCTAAGCTACCTGGGAACAATAGAGGGAAAAAAAAGTCAAGTTAAGAAAAGTATCAAACAAACAAAAACAAAAAAGAAAGTATCAATATTGTATCGCAATATTTTGAAAATAACTGAGATTGATGCACTCAAATTTTTTATTCATTTAATTCTTTCCAAAGATATTTATTAAATCTCCCATTTTAATATGCTCTGCTGGGGGCTGATCATACAGCCAAGAACAGTCAATCCTTTTCCTGACACTATCTGGGGATACTTATACCACATATATGCATGATTTTAAACGCATGTAGATGTGAAATTTAATTCTCTTGCCACAAAAACCTTAATGTCTTTAAAGACAGAGTCTTTGATTGATTTCATCTCACAATGTCCCTGGTATCTATTGGGTGTTCAATAGTTGTTTGTGAGTAAATGCAATGATAAACTGGACACTAAACCAGAGAAAAGTAATATTTTCCACATTGTATTAGACTCATTACACTAACTGGACAATATATTTCTAGGTTCTTAAAGCATTCTTCCGGGAGATTGGTTGTTTATTTCTTCCAAACGGGTCGTAAAGAAATGATAAAGCTACAAACCCAAAGAAACTAATTACTCACTACTTGAAAGGATAAAGTGAATTTTGAGCTTTATGAATACAAACTAATAATAAGTATCATGGATAGCAATTATGCTTACAATTTTAATTAGCGAATGCTGCTGTAAATTAGAAGGCTGAGTCTACATTAGAAACAGAACCATAGAGCTCTTTAAACCCGTAACCAAGCACAGCACAAGCATACTAAGAGGCTGAAGGACTTCTAAGATGAAAACTTAAAGTAGTTTCAGACAAAACTCACACAGGTCATCATGAAAATCACTGCAGACCAAAGGTCATTAGCACTACAGTTAGTAATGAGAAGAGGTATGAGGAACAATTTTCTTCTGGTTAAAAGTATTACAGGTGAGGGAAATGATATAGTTGCATTATAATCTCAAAAAGTAAAGAAATATTTTTTAATTACAGAAGAGAATGATGGTACTTGTCTGTAAATGCAGCTCTAAAGAGGAGGGAAGCAGACCAGCCTGGACAAATCTAGAGAGTTCTGGGCCACCCTGGGCTATATAGAGACCCTGTCTCAAGTATTAATAAGAATAAAAACAGGGGCTCAGTGGTAAGAGTACTGACTGTTCTTCCAAAGGTGGCTCATGACCATCTGTAATGGGATCTGATGTCCTCTTCTGATGTGTCTGAAGATAGCTACAGTGCATTCATATATGGAAAATAAATAAATCTAAAAAATTAATAGTAGAAGAAAGCAATAAATAAAATGATAGTCCAATTTTAATATAAATATCAGACACAGCCGGGCAGTGGTGGTGCACATCTTTAACCCCAGCACTTGGGAGGCAGAGGCAGGTGAATTTCTGAGTTCCAGGACAGCCTGGTCTACAGAGTGAGTTCTAGGACAGCCAGGGCTACACAAAGAAACCCTGTCTCAAAAAATAAAATAAAATAAAATGAAATAAAATAAAATAAAATAGCTATAGAAAATACTACTTAATATATATATTTAGAAAAATAAATATCAGACACAATGTAGAAGAAAAGTAAACAGTGTCATCTGAGTACTCTGGAATTAGACCAAACTTTCTACAGTTCCCTAGTTCATAGTATACCATCCCATCCATTCTTCCCAACTGTGCCTGGGTTAACTCTTTTGACCTACTTATGTCTAGACAATTTATGTCTAGAAACCCATTTTCCCCTCAACAGATTAACTAACTCAATGAGCTTTATAGCCATTTAGTCAGGAAGACGACACATTTTTGACCAGGAGTGGAACTTTGGGCAACAGGGAAGAAGTGATGGAGGTAAGGACTAGTCCTGAATCCTGCTAGCAACATTGCTTTTGAATTCTTCCCTTTAAACTAACATACTTTATTCCATGTATATATGTATTACACATCAGAGATTTTTTTCATTAAAATTAAGGGCAAATTTCTAAGACTTGATTGATAGGGAAACACAATTTAGCTGTTCCTCATGCAGAACTATGGGAGCTAAACAATCCTAAAAACATTTCAAAGGTCTCAAGAGCCCTAAAGGTATTTCAAGTGCAACCAAACAAAGGCCTCAAAGTTGTTTTCTGATCAATTGTTTCTCTATTCTATTTTGTAACAAATGAAAAGCCAATCTCTGTGTTCCTTGCCTTTGGCTCAAACCAAATGCCATTTTCACCACATTAAATATTGGCCTTTCACATTCAGTAAGTCAACTTCCCCTGACTTCCTCAAGCCTGAAACATCATGACCAATCACATCTGTTGAAATGTCCCCATGGAATAATGCAGTTACTAGCTAGGGCTGGTCAAGTCAAATGTACTTATTACGTTGTTTTACAACTCAAATCATAAAAATGTATCCAAACTTTTGAAACAAAATGAGGTGGAAAGCATGTGATATGTCTTAAGGGACTATGCACAGGGGTGTTAATGGGGAGTTTCTGTGGAGGCTACATGCTTTATGAGTTTGGGAAAAGATAGAACTTTAAAAATCTGATTGAGTGAATCCTTGTAATCGCTCCAATTATCAGAGATTAAAACTATTGGTATCACTTAGTTTTAATGAAGGCATGAAGAAATTAAGATACCTTCCTACACCCTTGAGAGGAACATAAATGCAAATGAGCACAGTGACAGTAAAGCCTTTTAAAAGTCAAGATGTGTTGTCTTTGGTGCAGTAAATCTCTTTTGGGGAAGATATTCTATAGTTTTTCTATAGAAATACCTCCACAAGTATATGATTTTATATATATATATATATATATATATATATATATATATAATATCTGGGGATATTTATTTGAAAGGTTGTTAGCTACTTTGAAGAGCAAAAAATAATACAGATTATCGTCAAAGGAGCATTGTTAAATAAATTATGATCCAGACAGATAATAGAAACTACAATATACATATATATGTATGTATGTGTGTATATTACACATATCTGTGATTTTATAGACATATGTAAACAAAAGAAGGCCGTGTGTAAAAAGATAAGACAGAAACAATAGCAAGTACAGCAGAATCCTGCTTATGCATACATATTTATATTTTACACACATGGAAATACAGGAATTCTAGGAATTTATGTACTAAAACAAAATTTGTGCTTAATCACTAGAAAGTAGAATTAAAACTAAGAAAAATGTTTGTTAATTTTATTATTGTTTTCATTTGACGTTTCCATACAGCATATGTATTTTTTGTTGGTTTTATGACCAATTCAGCTCAAACAAAACTTTTTTCAAGACCAGATACGAAAGTATTCATGATCTTTTTTTACATTCTTTCTTTTTAATTCTTCTCCAAAAAAGTTTAAGTCTTAAATCTTGCCAGCATTTTTATTCTTGTTTGTTTGTTTGTTTGTTTGTTTCTGTTAAATATGTCTCAGGGGGACTAAAATCCAACCTGTAGACAACATGAAGCTAGGACCATGGAAGTGTGATTTGAAATCCTCCAACTGCTCCTTGTCTTCTCTTGTAGCAAAAGATCTGAGACTAGACACCTCAGAGTCTAAAGGATGAGGGTCTGATGCTGGCTCAGCTCTATCTCAGTCAGCAGCATCACCTCAGTGTTGTTAGCATCTACCACCATGGCTGTAACATTCCTCCCTCCATAGGCCATGGACTCTGAAACCAGCCTGGGGAGGTATGGATGAGGCAGTGCTGTGGCTTGTGGTGAGAAGCCATTAGTAACCTTGGATGTCTAGAAAGCGCGGCAGCAGCTCATTTCTATCTCAGCACCAACCAATGCACTCACCCTCTGCTGCTAACAGTGATATCATCATCGCTGACTGGCCAGTAAGCCCCAGAGACCCAGGTCTCCTTCTCCCTGGTGCTAAGATTACAAGAATGGGATATCACATCCAGCTGTTTTACAAAGGTTTGGGACTCCCACTTGGGTCTTCACGCTTCCCAGCACTCTGTTGACTAAGCTCTCTCCCAACCCCAGTCACACAACTTCTGTGCACCCAAGTGTGATCCCTCTCTGTCACACCTGCCCTACTCCTTTGTTCTCTCCACAGATGCTACTCCTGATTATCTGCCCCATAACCATGCACAAAAACATTTCAAGAATCTGCAAAATAACCAGAAAATTCGTGCCGTCCTTCCAGGGGATCCCTCAGTGGACCACTTTAGAAAGAAACGCACAGTTACGACCCTTTGTTACAGATCCCAAGAGCATAACCTCAGAGTAGGCTCTCCTCCATGGCAATTCTCAAAATTAATATTAGTCAGGATCACTACAGAGATTGTTTTCCAAAGCATGCAGATCATTAGCTTCCAGAGAGTCTGCCTATTTGCTTAGGATAGAGTCCATAAATTGCATTTTTAAAAATTGCAGTGGTCCTGATGAAGTGGTACACAGGTCACATTTTCCAGAACATCAGACTTAGCAGTTCAGGAACTGTCAAACCCTGGAATGTTGCTCGCTTCCTCCCAGGCTGGAATTCTTTGTTCCTGTCTACTTTCTCTTGCCTGAGCTAACAGTGTGTTAGTTCATCTCTCCTTCTGCAGCTTCTTAAGCCCTCCTCTGCCAAAAGCATTCATTTATATCAACTTAGATGTGTTCTATCTGTTCTATGAGCCTCCCATGTCTCTGAACTTGGCCTTTTATTCCTTTCCTAGTTTTCCTTCATTCCAAACAAAAGCAAAGTCAGTTCCAGCTTTCCTCATCCTTCCGTTCAATGCCTGCAAAGGAAACCATCTCTCATAGTTCTGATTAGAAACACAATAATATAATGAGTATTTTGGCTCAAGGCATGAAAAGCACAACAGTTACCTTGCTCCACAGGCCTCCCGGCCAGAGTGTTAGAATGTCTGCAGTTTGGTTGTTAATATTCGATGCCACAGAGATAGCAACATATGTTGTCTACTCTCCGCTTGCTCTCTTGTCCCATAATACATAATGCTGCATTATCTATCAGTCCTCACTGTCCTTCCCACCCTCCCCCACCACAGAGGGCTAACCACAAATGATGATAGCCAATCACAGGCCAGAAGCCCCCCAGCTCCAGCTGGCACCTGGCTCTTCAGGAAGCTTAGCTGGGGGACCTGAGTGTAGAAACACTTAGGGTGTATATTCTGAAAAGCTAGCTGCTATTTCATTGCCTGAGATTGCCTAGGGTAGAAATGATATCGCCACTTTAAGCTTTGGTTTCTACCTGGACTCTAAAGCTCTCAACTTCTCACAAAAGAGCTAGCAATGAGAGCTAGCACTCAGAGCTAGTACTGAGAATTCTTAGAGAAAAAAATTCTTGGAATGGTACCTGTTCTTAGTAAATGACTTTTAAGTATTAACAAAAGTATACATCTTTATTATTGTATATTGTAAACATCCCCAGAACACCTCCCCCTGATCAAGTCTTTTGTCAGGTGATACATCTTTGAAAGAAAGTCTTTGATATGCCTCGAAAGAAAACTAAGTTTAAACATGACTATAGTCTTGAAAACACGAGATGGAAACACTGGATGTAAATGACTCAGGCTTTAGATCCTTAAACACTGTAAGTTTAAGTATGGTTGCCTACAACTTAGGGTTGGCATTATTAGAGCAATGGGCTAGTTCTTTGATTGCTTTCTCCATACTTAATTCTTATATATATTTATAAAAAACATATGCACTTGATAGTATTATTTGTAGAGAAAGATTTCAAGTTATAGAAAAAATTAGCCCATGGTTGCCCAGTCAATAGATGTTGAAGATAGGTTGGAATTGTGAAGTCTTCTCTCTGTATATTTGTGTGTCTCTCTCTGACTCTGCTTGTCTCTGTCTGTCTGTCTGTCTGTCTGTCTTTCTGTGTTTTGTGTTTCTCTGTCTCTGTATGTCTCTCTGTTTCTGTCTCTCTGTCTCTGTCTGTCTTTCTCCCTGTCTCTGTTTCTGTGGTCTCTCTCTCTCTCTCTCTCTCTCTCTCTCTCTTTCTCCCCCTCACTCTCTCTCTCTCTCTCTCTCTCTCTCTCTCTCTCTCTCTCTCTCTC
>NW_021604618.1:5901578-5907313 GCF_004785775.1 Grammomys surdaster
TCTCTCTCTCTCTCTCTCTCTCTCTCTCTCTCTCTCTCTCTCTCTCTGTGTGTGTGTGTGTGTGTGTGTGTGTGTGTGATAGAGAGAGAGAGTGATATGTATACGTTTGTTTATGACCACATGTGCAGGTGCATGTGCACCTGTATGCAGTGTGCATGCAGAGACCAGATGTCACAACACTCATTGGGTGTCTTGCTCCATTGCTCACTGCCTTATTTTTTGAAACACGGTTTCTTGTTGACCATAAGGCTCAACAATTCCAATAGATGGGCTGTCCAGCAAATCCTCCTCTCTCTACCTCCCCAGTACTTGGACTATTGACAATGCCCCACTGTACCTAGCTTTTCTACATGCATTCTGGGATTTGAACTCGGGTCCTCAATTCATGCACTTGGAACAAGAGAGAAGAACTATGGGAAAACTTCCATGGAAGCAAGTAACCCTTCCGACTCACCCCACAGGCTCACAGAAAGGAAAAGAGAAAGTCAGTCGTACATGCTTCATTTTGACGGAAAGAGAAAAAATATATTATCTCACATTGCAAAACACCAAGCCTGGATATCCCAAAACCTGACTTCAGTTCTATACAAACTTTGGAAACCAAATGATAGCAAGGTGACTGAGCCATGGTCACTTGCCCTGGGTTCTCCAGGCTTTGTATCCTAAGTTCAAGGCAAGTAAAGTTGGTTAGTTACCATTTGGCTCCAAACCTGAGCTGGAATATTTTTCAGGACTCAAATATTCATAAGTATAATCCTTTTCAGCTATTCTTGGAAAACTTAGACTCAAAAAGAAAAAGATGTATCAAACAGCTTAGGAGAAGAACATAAGAGAGAGACCCAATAATTAACAGCACTCTCTCTGTCTCTCTGTCTCTCTCTGTCTGTCTCTCTCTCACTGTCTCACCCTCTCTCTCACTCTCTCATACATTTCTGTGTTGTTTACTTTCATCAGTCCTATTTCACTCTTATAAACAAGCAAATCCATATGCATTACGAAAGTTAACCCTAATGAATTAATGAAAGTATTGGATGCATACAAAAATAAGCTTAAAATTGTTTAGTCCAAAAAGTTTGGATGTGTTTATACCAAGTTCTACCAAGTCAAGAGCACTAATATTTTTATATTCTCCCCAATTTTACCCAGCAGTCTCTTCCTTGCTACCCACATTGCAATCATTTTGCTGTTATTTGTCTCCTACTGTGAGTCGAGACCACTTTTGTGTCACATGCTAAAACAAGCTAAGCAAAGGACCCTGGTCCTTTCCTCTAGAGACAAAACTTCTATTCATGATCCTTTCAAATATTTTCAATTTAGGCCCTACCTGAAGCAGTCCCTGACTTTCATCATAAAATTGCAAGGTCAGAGCTACCTAAGATTCTGTGTTGTTCCAAGCAAATTAAAAATGGAACATCCTGGGGCTGGAGAGATGGCTCAGAGGTTAAGAGCACTGACTGCTCTTCCAGAGGTCCTGAGTTCAATTCCCAGCAACCACATGTTGGCTCACAACCATCTGTAATAGGATCTGATGCCCTCTTCTGGTGTGCCTGGACAGCTACACTGTGCTCATATAAAATAAATAAAACTTTAAAAAAAAAAAAGTGGGGAAGAGCCTTGAACTCATTAGCACAGGAAAGGACTTTAAAAAAAGAAAAAGAAAAAAATGGAGCATGCTGACAGGTGTTAGCCAAATTTTGCAGGAGGCAAAAAATAAAAAAGGGCCAGTTAGAGTCTGGACGATATAATGCCAGATTCCAGCCTGTGTCATAGCCATGTAGCTGTGTGATTAACTATGGAGAAGTTGGAAATGCTCACAGGTCCTTTGCTCTCTGGGCTTCCCCAAGCTTGTCTTCCTACTGTCCTTCTGCCTACCTGTCCATCCAAGTTCCAAACCTCCTTATCAACTTGCCTGTGCTTATTTCCTATGACTTCCCAAAGGCCCTTTTAAAAGACCTTTTCAAATTCAATTTCTTCCCAGACAGCAATGAGCTCTAGCTGCAGATACCAATCAGAATCTCCTCCTGCAGCCAGGGTCTGAGTAGGTAAACGCCACACTTTCCACTCTTATCATAACCCAGCAGATGCTGTTTGTTGGGCATTGTGATTACATACATAAGCATGTATCTATACATCTCCAACTCAAGAAAGTCTTGTCTTCTAACATCATCGAAAGCCAAAACTAAAGGCGGACTTAGAGGTTATCAGGTCCTGAGGGTGCATGTTAAAGGCACGAAACAGTTCCTGAAGGACAAAGTGGCTCCGTGCAATGTCACAGGAGAGGAGGAGCTATAGAGAGAGCACTTCAAATGTGGTCTCTAGGGTCCCGAGACAAGATTCTTTCCGCAACAGTGAAAAGCAGTCCCTACCCCTCCCACCCCGACACCATTTTAACTAGCTTGGGCCAAGGGTTGCGCTGGTGATGGGTCGGAACTTAGACAGATCGTTGCTATATTAGAGCCTTGGGCGATTGTGCTAATTTGGACGCTGCACGAGCCATGTTGAGACAGTGTCTCCACTCAGTCATTTCTCCCCACACTCCCCCTGCCTTAAAATTGCTTTCTAATTAACTCAGTGTGGATTATCCCTGTTAGTAAATTTTCTAATGCGTTATTAATTACTCTAAACGTCAACTACAGCTCATTTTCGGTACATTCAGGAATGCCGCAGCAGGTTTCCTGAGAGCGGCCAGCCTGTTTTCTAAACGGCTAGCGCCACCATGTGGCAGAACGGGCCGATTCTTAAGGAATCAGAACAAGCCCTCAGAAAAAATAATCTGAATTTCCGGGCTGATTATGAAGAAATCGTGTGTTCTATTCTCTTCCCTCCCTTTGTTTCCACTTCTATCCCCTTTGCCTACCCCTTCCACCATGTCTTGCCACTCTAGGAATCTTCCCACCACATCCCCATAGGAAATAACAATAAAATCTTACAAGGTCAAAGTTATCTGCCCAAAAGCTCACACCTAGTTAATGTCAGCATTCCACTGACATCAAGGGTCCAACATGGAAATCTAGCATCACGATCTGAGTACTGCTGACTGCTCCCCACCCCTTCCCCACCCACCCCACTACCACCTACCACCCACCACCCACCACCATGGATACCTTCTGCTAATTCTTCAAACAAGTAAAGATGTGACAACTGTATCTTCCTTCATTGGAGAGGCTGGGCACTGAAAGGTGATAGACAGAGCACAAGTCTTTACTAGACAACTTTTAAAATCTGGTGACAAGCATTCCTGTCCAAACCCAACAACAAAAGGACATCTCTTCACCTCCATCCCATTTAGTTGCTGGGCATTTAACAATGAGTTCAAAGGTCACTGTAGGTAAGATTTAATTGCTCTAAAGTTCTCAGAGCTTGTATTCATGTTTGAGAAACATCCTTAGCCTAAAGATCAGAGAGCACAAATGTTCAAACATTTAAATGATGACAAGACACCACAAGTTGGAAAGTCCTTTGTCTCATGCACAAAGTTGTAGGTTGTACTCAAAGCTATCTTCAGGAATGAGATCTGAATAAAATGTCTCACAAGGCATTTCATGAGGCATATATTGATAGTTCCAAAATCTGGAAATGTGCCAGATGAAGTTACATACAACCTTAATATTTTATTTCATTATAACAGATAGTTTAAAGGACCTTCTGAATTCTACTGACTTTTATTTATGTCAATTCACAGTTTTTTTACTCTGCAACCAGTGGGTGATGAGTCTCCCCTAGCACTCTCCTCACTCCAAAGGCAGTCACTAGCCAGAGCAAACAATGATGTCATTAACCCGTGCCGACGGATGACTCGGCATGTTGTTTGAGTGTCTCCTAAGGTTTCCTGTCTAAATTGAATCCTTGTTGTGGGACTGTGTGAGGTTTTGGAGGTGAGGACTTTGGGAAATGACTAGGATGAGCTACGGTCATTCAAGTGGAGGTCATGATTGAATCCTCGAGGGTGGGAGACCTGATAGCTAGCGACACACGTTGACCCACACGTTCTCTCTCCTGCACTGTGATACTCTGCACCACTTCAGAACTCTTTCAGCAAGGACTTCTGAGCCTCTAGAACTGTGAGATGAAATGAACTTCTTTCTATTATTGAAAGCTTGCCTCAGAGACTTTACTATAGCAACCAAACACTGACAAATGCAGAAGTATTACATGTATCATACGTGAAGACATATTCACAACAGTATGACAATAATGAAAGTAGCTTCCAGGTCTCCTAAACATCTCCATGGCCTCATAACTATTCACTAGCTATCTTTATTACATAGAGATTGTATATAAGCTAGAGAGTGGGAACTCAAGATTAGGTGGTTTCTCGTCACTTGTATTTAAATCTCCTTTCTCAAGATGTTTCATGAGGTGATGAAATTAAATAGCTCAGTAGGTAAAGGCTCCTACTGCCAAGCCTGACTACCTGAGTTCAAGCCCTGAGACCTGCTTGGTAAAAGGAGATACAGATTCCAGACTGGAGCTCAGTTTCCAGAATCTGTGTCAGATACTTCACAATAACCTATAACTCCAGCTACAGGAGACCTGATGCGCTCTTCTGGCTTTCACGGGTGCCCACGCATACACATAAATAGTGTGACACACACACTAACAGATACACAAACACATAAATAAAATGTGGCTTATGCTTGTTGATCTAAGGGTCTGTGTGCCGATGTCTTGGCACCCAGACTGTGACCATATCTGGAATCAGGTCACTACTTGTATGAGTCAACGTTCTCCAGAGAGAGGACAGTGGGGGAAGGGATGGTGAGGAATGGGACTTTGACTCCATGATTATAAAGGCTGGGAGTCCCACAATTTAGTGTCTAACGAGCATGAGAACTATGAAGCCCAGGGGTGTGAATCAGTCTGAGCCTGAAGGGGCAAGAACTGGGAGCACCATTCTTCAAGAGCAGGACATGGAAGGCATAGCTGGAAGAAAACAATTGTTCTCTTCCTAGGCCTTTTTCTTCACCTGTGAACCTCAATGTATCAGGGATGCTCGCTGTCGCTGGTGAGGGCGTCTTCTTTCCTCAGTTCATTCAAACACTAAATTCTCACAGATAAGCCCATGCCTTACCAGCTACCTGGGCATCCCTTAGCCCAGCTACAATAACACACAAAATCACCTATCACAGTCTTAAGGGATGGAGACTTGTGTCAACAGTTAAAAGCACTTACTTTTCTTTCAGAGAGATGGAGTTCAGTTCCCAGGCTTATATAGAGCAGCTCATAACTGCCTGTAACTCCAGCTGTATGGAATTTCCAGGCACATAAAGAAAAATAAAAGTTTAAGAAAAAAGAAAAAGGAACAGGAATGTCGTGAAAAGTGCGGCAAAAAAGTTCTAAAAGCCAGGGGATTGGGGAGTTTGCTGTGAGACTGTGTCCCTTAGTAATGTCAGAAGCTACACCCATAAAGTCCCACCAGCATGACCCCCTAAACACGAGCTGAGCAGGAACAGCAATAGATGTGCTAGAATGGGTGGGGGGAGCAATGAGGCCACCCTACACAAAAAACTACAGGTATCAAGGAAAGCTGAGAGCCAGAGAAATCGCCTTCCCCAATAGTCAGCCCTGAAAATATACATACAAGTACCATACAGACTGGACAGGTTGTGTTTATGTGTTTAGAAAAATATATGTGTATACATATATGCATGTAACATATACGTAATGAAAATGAGAGGCCATGAATTTGGAAGGAAGGAAGGAAGGAAGGAAGGAAGGAAGGAAGGAAGGAAGGA
>NW_021604618.1:5907323-5967434 GCF_004785775.1 Grammomys surdaster
GGAAGGAAGGAAGGAAGGAAGGAAGGAAGGAAGGAAGGAAGGAAGGAAGGAAGGAAGGAAGCAGAAAAGAAAGACGATATGGGAAGATTTGAGGGAGGAAAGAGAAGGAAAGACTGACGTAATTACATTACAATTTCAAAAACTAAAAGAATTTTTAAGACAATTTTAAAATTATGAGATGTTTCAGTAGTTAAAAGCACTGACTACTCTTCCAGGGGACCCGGGTTCAATTCCCAGCACACACACACACACACAGCACTCACACCTGTCTATAATTCCAGTTCCAGGACCTCTGATACCCTCTATCAAATATACATACAGTAAAACACCAATGAACATAAAATAAAAATGAACTATACATTTTTAAAAGTTTTTTTTAAAAGAACCCTGGCTTTGAAGTAACAATTTCCCCTTTGCCTTTTTTAATATATGTGATTTAGCCTTATCTCTTTTAATCTGTGTGAATTTGGGATCATTTTCTTAATCTTCCAGATACCATCTTTTGAATTTAAAAATTGGAATAACAGGGATAGAGAAGTAACTCTGAAGTTAAAGCACCTACTGTTCTTACAGAGGACCTGAGTTCAGTTCTCAGCACACACACACAGTGGCTCACAATCACCTGGGATTTAAGTTCCAGGAGATCCAGAGTCTTCTTCAGACTTCAATAGATACCTACATGTATATGGTATACATAAGTACACACACACACACACACACACACACACAAACAAAATCCTTTTCAAAAAACACGAATAAAATTGGAATAACAATGTGTGCCTGGTAATGCCTTTGGAAGACATAAGCAAGTTAACAGAGGTGAGGTGCTTAGCACACTGTTATACAGATCTCCCCGTTGTCCTCGAACCTCTGCCCTTTCAAAGTCTTTTACAGTTTCCTTAGTGTCAATTCCAGACTTCTTGATTTTATTCACTGTTCTTCTCTGACGCCACATATCCAATCAGTCAGCACTTTTTTTTTGTTTCTTTTTTGCTTTTTTTGAGACAGGATTTCCCTGTGTAGCCCTGGCTGTCCTGGAACTCTTTAGATCAGGCTGGCCTCAAACTCAGAGATCTACCTGTAGCTGCCTCCCAAGTGCTGGGATTAAATGTACGCATCACCACAGCCCAGATTCAGTCAGCAAATTTTAATCTTCTTAACATCTTGCAAAATATTTCAATTCTCTGATCAAAAGCCCCTGTATGTCTTCTCCATCTTGGTTAAATCTAAGGCCAAAGGCCTCCCAAAAAGAGAGAGTAAATCAGCTCCTCCCTTTTCTGTTCCTGCTGCACCAAACCCACTCCAGCCTACCTAACTCCTCAAAAGCTCAGACGAGCTGCTGCTGCCAGTTCCCTCACTGAAAAATACAACTTTAGACAACACTGTGCTTTGTCAGACAGCTCCAGAGAAGCTAACGGGAGATTGTGTGTGTGTGTGTGTGTATGTGTCCTGTCCCAGTCTCCCTAGTACTAGAACTGAGGCATGTATGAACTGGGCTGAATTTTAAGTTCCTGCCCCTCAAAACCATCCTAAATTGAAAGAAACAACGATCTTTTCTTCTATCATTGTGAGTTTTCCTAAGAAGCTCTAACCTCCTGGAAAATTACAGTAGCAGCAGAAGAAAAGCATTTCTCCAACCCCTGACGTGTTTGGAGGTTTGCTTGTTCCTGCTTTCATTTTTTTATCCTTTTAAAGAAGATCAAATTTGGGTTTCTTCTTTCTCTCTCTCTCTCTTTTTTAATTGACATGAGTTCATTTTACATAGTAGTGTTCCTTAAAAATAATTTGTTCAAGTATGCCATGTATGTGTGTGTGTGTCTACAGTCTCTCTCTTTCTGTGTAAACACACGCATATTTGGCTTTGTGTATCTATGTACACGCAATCTAAAATTCACAGATGAGAGAAAGTGTGCAACAATGGGTCTGGCTTATTTCACTTAATATAGTAACCTCTAGGTACATCCATTTCACAACAAATAACGTAATTTTGTCTCCCTTCGTGGCTGAATGAAAATTCATTGTGTATATGTACTACACTTTCTTACCCATTCATTTCTATGCTGCCCCAGTAACTTGGCTAGTGCAGACAGTGACTGTGAAAGTTACGAATGGACATGATTGTGAAAGTTATCTCTGTGGCATGTTGATTCCATTTTTGAAGAAATTCCTATGCTGATTTCCACAGTGGTTGAACCATTTTACATTCTGAACTATAGTTGTAGAGGTTTTCTTTTCCCCTGCATCCTTGCCAGCACTTGATACTGTTTTGTTTCTTTGTTTGATTTTTGAGACAGGGTTTTTCTACATAGTCCGTGCAGTCCTGGAACTCACTATGTAGAACAGGCTGGCCTCTAATTCACAGAAGTCTGTCTGCCTCTGCTGCTGGGATTGAAGGTATGTGTTGCCACGCCCAGCAATTTTACTGTCTTAATGATAGTTATTCAGAATTGTGTAGGATGGAGCCTGAATAGAGGGATTTAATTGTCACTTTGTCTTTGTTGTATAGATTTGCTCTTCTTTCTTGAGATAAGGTCTCACGTAGCTTAGGCTATCCTTGAACTTAGTATGTAGCCAAGGATGATCTTGAACTTGTGTTTCTCCTGCCCCCACATACTGAGTGTTAGGATTCTGGGTGTGCTCTGCCACAGGCAATTCCTGCAGAGCTGGGTATCAAACCTAAGCCTCATGCATGTTCTGCAAGCACTATATCAGCCGTGCTATATCTCAGCCCTCAGTGTAATTTAATTTGTCTTTTCCTCATGGCTAAAGATATTGAGCCCCTTTCATGTTTGCAGGCAATTTGTATGTCATCTTTTGTTGGTAGCGGTTAGTTGGTTTTGTTTTGGTTTTCTGTTTTTGTTTTGTTATGTTTGACTGGGTCTCTCTTTGTAGTCTTGGCTATCCCAAACTCACTATGTAGACCACAATAAACTTAAACTCACAAAAATCAGCCTACCTCTGTTTCTGGAGTGTTTGTATTTGATTAAGTACTTGAGAACTGTGTTCATTTCATTTGTACACTTATTGATTGGGGTGTTTGGTTTCTGGTATTTAGTTTCTTTAATCCTTTATACATTCTAGACAATACTCTCCTAGCAAATGTATAACTTATTAAACATTTCTCCCATTCTGTGGGCTATCTCTCTACACAAGCAACTGCTCCCTTTGCTGTACAGAAGTCTTTCCATTTCATGACCCACCTGTGGGTTCTTGGTTCTATTTCCTGAGCTAGTGGTATCCTCTTCAGAAAGGCCTTCCCAGGTCCTAATCCTGAAGTGTTTTTGCTTGGACTCCCCTGGAATGTTCTCAGAGTTTCAAGTCTTGCATTGAGCTCTTTGACTGGCTTTCACTTTGGCTTTGTATTTGACAAGACATGGGAGTTCTGTCTCACTTGTGGCTATCCTGTTTCTCAGCATCATTTGTTGAAGAGGATGTCTTTTTACAAATATGGGGGAAAGAAGTACATTGTATCTTTTTCAAAACTCATGGCTATAGCTGTATGAGTTTAATAATGGGTCTTATGGTTCATGTCTGGTTTTGTGCCGCAACCATACCTGTTTCGTTACTATGATCTACAGTAGACCTGGAATGAAATATAGTGCTACCCCCAGCATTGTTCAGCAGCATCTAGCTCAGGATCCCCT
The DNA here is from genome assembly GCF_004785775.1 of Grammomys surdaster. NCBI lineage: Eukaryota > Metazoa > Chordata > Mammalia > Rodentia > Muridae > Grammomys > Grammomys surdaster. The sequence continues at coordinate 5,910,968 of NW_021604618.1, forward strand.
TGGTTATTAGGATCTTCCATACCTTCATGTGATTCTCATTTCTAGTTCTGTGAAGAATTCCATTAGAAATTTGATGGGGGTTGCATTGGATCAGTAGATTTCTTTGGGTAAGATAGTCATTTCTACTATATTCTGACAATTCATGAGAACAGAAGGTATTTCCATCTTCTAGTGTCTTTTGTTATAGTCATCTTAAACTCTTTCGATTAAGTTTACTTTTAATATGGTTTTAATTATTGTGAATGGACTGTTTCCTTGATTCCGGTCTCAGGGTGTTTACCTTTGTATATTGGAAGGCTATGATATGTTGATTTTGAATCCTGTTGCTTTCTCTAAAGGTATTTATGAGTTCTAAGAGCTTTATAGTGGAGTCTTTAAAGCCTTTACATACAGGCCCAAATTATCTTCTCTACAAATATGGATGATTTGACTTCTTCCTTTGCTGTTTTTATCCCCTTTCTTGACACTATTCACCTCGCTTCTAGGAAACTAGGGAGCCTTATCCCAGTCCATGGTTCATATATTTCCACCATCTGGAGCACTGTATTGCTCTGACTCAGAGATTCTTCCCTGTAGTCAAAGGTAATCAACATTCCAGGACTCAGAGACTAGTCTCCTGATTTTGCCCTTTGTCCCCAGAGTGCACCATGCAGAGAGGAACCTTGGCCCGAGAGCTGTCCAACTGTTGACTCATCACAGCTCTTTTTCAGATAGCTTCTTGGGTCAAATGATAGAAGAGTTTCCCAGAAGTCCTATGGTAAGCAGGCCCCAAGATACCTATCTGGCTGCATCTGTTCAGTGATGCATTCAGTGTTGGCTGTGTTTTTAGAGTCACCGATTCACTTTTATTTTTGCTTTGGATTCCTGATGGCATGCTACCTGCCAGCATAACCAGCTAGCTGTTCATTCTCTTCCTGCCTCCACCGTTGATGCTCACTATCTATCTATCTATCTATCTATCTATCTGTCTGTCTGTCTGTCTGTCTGTCTGTCTATATTATCATCTCTATCTATCTGCCTATATCTAACATCTACCTGTCTTTATCTCTATCATCTATTTCAAAATTATATTTCCATATCTATACATCATTGTACTATCCTTGTATTAACCTCCCCACTGTCCTGTTCCATCCTTCCTCCCCAACTCACTGCTCTTCTCTACAAATAATCTCCATTCACACACACGCACACACACACACACACATTTGCAGGCAGTGAACTCTGGATTCTGCATGTGAGAGAAAGCTTGTGATAGTGTGTTCCTCCCTATCACCCTCTCCTGTGCCTCCTCCCCCTTCCTTCAACTCCTTCCTCTTTCCTCACAGTTCTCCTTTTTATATTCATGTCCTCTCTATCTATTTATTTTATATGTATATTCCATACACAAAAGAAACCATGGTACTTGTAAAGACTCTGTGTTTAAGTACAGACACACTGAAGGCTAGAGCTTTAACGTGGAACTTCTGAGAAGACCTAGAAGTTTCACATATACTCATCTATAAAAAGACTATTTCGATGCAGAAACATACACCTGCAATCCCAGCACCTAGGCTGACACAAGAGGATACTGAGTGTAAGGCAAACTGGGTTCCATAAGTAGTTCAATGGCAGTCCTGGGTACAAAGCAAGATCCTGTTTCAAGAATGTGTATTCACCCAAAATATAAACAAAATCACATTTGCAATAACAAAATATTGAGAGCAATCTAGGTTGTTATTTGTTAAATCAATTCTACTCTACATTTTAAACCATCTATACAGCAACCATAAAACAGCAGAAGGAAGCTATCTACAGAAAACAGTCTCCAAGGGTTGACTGTGGCTGGGGACAGCCATGGCACAGAGGTTATGTGCACATCTATGACTTTTAGCAGCACTGTTCTCCAGCCTTGCAAGAACCTCCATATTTTTTTTAACTTATGTTTTAACTGGTTTGCAAAATGATAGATTATTTTAAAAATTCCAGTGTCAGGAGTGAAATACCTCCTCATCAAAGACACCCTAACACCCCCTAAAAAATATAGGCCCTTGCCATTCTTATTGTTCACCCACAGGAAGGAGATAATATGACTCTGTTGCTGAAGATAGCATACACTTTAATTACAAGATACAGAGAAATCAAACCAGAACTGGACTACAAGCTGCCTTCCTGCTGGCTAATTTTCAATAGTGTTGGAAAGTGCTGTGCAGGATTCTAGGAAAGAAGAGGTATTGGTAGTTTTACCAGCTGTGAATCCTGTGAACTACAATACCTGCCAGGGAAGATGTGTCCACTGGTCAAATAGTGCTACAAGTGTTAGCACTATTGGGTTTGAGACCTACTCTATAGAGAAACATTTATACCTGTGTCTATAAACCAAATCGAAAATCATGGCTGGGAATGTCTTAGGCCATAGTGAGAAACTTACTGCTATATTAGATAGCTAAATTGACAAAAAACCAAAATGCCATTTACATAGACAAATGCTACTCACAGCCTTACGGAAGCTTCTCTTTGCAGAAACGTGGTTAACGTAGAGGTTCACAATTGCTTATAGGACCAGAGGAGGTAGGGTTGAGAGTCATGAGCATGCATTGTATACATGTATGGACTTGTCAACAAACAAATTTAATAAAATGTATCTAAAATGTACAAATCATTTAGGTTAGAAGATAGAAATAGAGGAGTGACTTGCTTGTGCATGTAGAAGACATCCCAGGAAAGCTGGATGGGAACTGATCACGCTGGTTGCCTTATTGAAGAAGTAAAAAGAGAAAGGCTCCGGGCAGTCCCTGGTGTCTTTTAAATTTGTAGCCTTAGATTATAATTAGATCACTCTTCTGCCCTGCAGAGCTGCATTCTTTGAGTTTCATCAGAGAGAGCACATGTCTCAGTCTGGAACTCGGTGGTCACATTGTCTTGTTTTTTTCTTTTTCTTTTCTCTTTTCTTTCTTTCTTTTTTTTTGCCACACATTTAAATTTTAATAAAGGGCCAAATTCTTTAGAAACTAGAAACTGCATTTTATCCACCTTCCTTTGTTTACATTCTAAATAGTAAATAAACATTATAAAACAAAATATTATAATCTGTTTGTGACCTGGGGCCTGTGATAGGAACCATCAATTATACAGTAGTGACAGGGCTTTTCCTATTTGTTTTTCCAGCCTCTTTCAGTCTCTGTCACTTGTCCTTTCTTGGTTAATCTATCCTAACCCTTGTGAAATAGGGACCAAAAAAAGTACCAATTCAGTATTATGAGGTTTAAGAGACAGCCCAACAGTAAAAAGGCTAAGCTCTCTTAGGAACCTTCAAACTCTAGGAGTTCCTACCCTTTGGTAGAGCTCCTTTCCCATGGACCTTAGCATCCAGACCTTCACTTGGTCCTTAGATCTGTGTGCTTGGTTTACAGATCCACATTGTCTTTTCTAGCCATGTTAATTCTTCTCCTTTCTTATGAGGAAATTCATGATTACAATTCAGAACCTTACTGTTTGTTCCAAGATAATTCCCCCATCTCAGAATCCTTAGTTTATTCAAGGTCTGCAACCTTTCTGCTGTGTTGGTAACACTTTCGGTCCCAGGGATTATAACTGGATATCTCCGGGAGCCATTACTCAGCTTACTGTAGCTATCCTAGGAGAATAAACTAAAAGATCTTTACTATTTATAAACTGCAGTGAATGTCTTACACAAATATAAGATATTATTAATAGAGGAAAAATGATAGTAGGATATATGAGAATTCCCCATACAATATTCTCAATTTCTTTGTAAATCTGAGCTCTTATTTTTAAAAGTCTATTAAATTAGATAATACTAAACATGCAGCTACCATAAGATCCAAGAATTGGCCACCTGGGCATTGATCCTAAAACTATAAAATTGTGTTCCTGCAAAAACTTTTCCACTAATGTTTACAGGAACTTCTAAGTCATCTGTTGAAATTTATTACTGGGAAATAAATCCAAAAGAAATGTTTTGGTTTGCCTTAGCCTGGGATTTCAGAACCTCATATATCACACAAACAATTAATTTGGATGAAATTGGGTCATCCATCCCAAGTGTGGGAATTAAATATTCCAGTATATGGAGGTATATTGAAGAAAAGTTTAGATAGAAGAAATGAAGAGTCCGAGAAAGACAGATGCTGGGAAGAAGGGACCATTTGCCCAAGCTCCAGTACTGAGTTTCTGTGAGTATCTCTAAGTTAGTGTGCTGGGAACCAAATTCCAATACAACGTTGTTGGGAGATAAGGCCTTTAAGGAGTGATGAGGTCACGGGGACTCTGCCTCATAAATTGTCATTGCATGTTATCTCAGAGGTGGCTTCATTATCACAAAGCAAATTTAACCCTTTCGGTATTCCCTCCATAGAAGGGACAAAGCAATACCTTCCACCACTCTTTATGTTACAGGAAGAAGACATCTTAACCTTGGATTTCTACATTTGTAGTGAATAGTTTTCTTTCGTTACAATTTATACAATCTATATTATTCTGCAATCACCGTATAAACTGGAGTAAGAAATCTATGATATTCCAACTCAGGAAGTCACCATAGAGCCATTTCCTATTAAGTTTTAAGATTCAAGAGCAGAAAGAATCTGACTTCCTCCAGAGCTCCTGGAAGGAAAAATTCTCCCAGTCCTCTGTAGCATTGTTCATGAGGCCTGATGACAGGAGAATCACTAATGTCACACTCTTAGTGAATCAGGCCAGGGCTGAGACATCTACACCTTGGGCTTTCAGGAGCTGGAATGTAAAAATAACACAGGCATGGAGGAGAAAGGATATCACAGCCACAAGGAAGAAGAAGTTAAGGTACATACTGATGACTAGTGATGCAAAGTCCACAGTCTCGGGTGTGACTGGGACAATACTCAGGACTCTGACAGGATATATGCTAGATTCCTACCTGCCATCCCTGAGCCATGATGTAGAGGAGCAGGAACTAAAAAAAGATAAGGGACAAAATGGAGAACCTAGGATGGATTAGTCTGGAATGAGAGATAAAACCGAGCATTACACATTAGAGACAATTTTTTGCCTCCATGTTCAAAGAAAATGTACATATTTACATGTTTGTGTGTGCAAGTGTAATGCATGATGTGTTTGGTGGAGTAGATCCATGGTGCGCATGTGAGGTTAAGAAGAAAACTTTATGGGGTTGATGATCTCCTTCACTATCGTGAAGGTTGGGGGCATCAAATTAAAGTCACCAGGCTGGTGTAGCAAGCAAGTATCTTTACTCATCGAGGCATCTGTCCAGCCTCAAAGAGAATTTCTAATACACAGTCTATTGGCTTATAAAAATGAGCAAGTTCTTTTGTCCACAAAACTGAGCTCTATAACTGCATTGCTTGGGGATTTTATATACAGTCAGCCTCCAGTCCAGTGGATTCTCCATCTGAATGTTCAAGCAACCGTGGAACAAAAGATTAAGTCTGGAAAACATGTACAGATAGCTGTTTCTTGTCATGACTCCCTAAGCAATACTATATAACAACTATTCAGACAACACATTGTATTACATATTATACATAAATGAGATTATATCGAGGACTTGCATAGGTCATAATCAAGTACTATATTATTTTATATAAGAGATTTGAGTGCTCCGACTATGATATTAGTACAGGCCATAAAATTAATCTACATGGATATGAAGAATCATTGCATGAAACTTTTTCTACTTTTCTACACTGGAAGTATAAATACATGTCGTTATAATTAATTAAAGGGAAAATTAAAATATGGCACACAAGACGCCCAAGTTCAACAATGATGACATCAAGCAACGTTTTCTTCACACAGCCTTGCCAGTTCCTGTGCCCTATTGATGTGACAAAAATTCTTGGTTTCCTGTGCCTTTCAGTGTCACAGAGGTCACACTCCCAATTCCCCTCACATTCCTCTTCCCATGAACTCCTGGGGATTCTCAATGAGTGGATGCATCAAAAATGTTCTCAGTGTACCAGCCACTATCAAACTCCATGAAGTGGGAAGCCTCTCCTGATGAAGGAAATACTCTTTTCTGTGCAGCCGCCTCCCTCATCCTGGGCATCCTGGCCATAACAGATCTCATTAGTCAACTATCCCAATTCTCTGAACAGTCACTTTACAGGACAGAAATAATGGGGAGGTGTGAACCAGTTGATCCGTATCAATCGCCTTCCCAATTTTTCTTATTCAAATATCACCTTCAGTGTTATTTAATATCTGTGCTTAAAGCGATTTGTGTTTTTAAGTATAATTCACTTGCTTGACTATTACAATTAAATACTTTAGAGATAGCAAATGGTAGTAGCAGAAATGCAGAATAGGATAGAAAACAATAGAATAGAAGAACAGGATAGAATAGAATAGAACAGAACAGAATAGAATGGCCTTTCTGTTAGAAAGGGAAGGTAGGTAGTGAAAGCAGACAAAAGTGTCCAAAGGTCTGCCAGCACCACACATACTCTCTCCCATGCCAATCAAAAGGATTGAATGAACATCAGCAACGCAAGTCACTATTAGTATTTGCCCAATAGTAATGTGCACTCACCGCTGTCACCTTGTAAGCAATTAAAAGCCATTCTATATTCTACAACAACACAAAAGAATATGATGCCTGAAAATCCTCAGAGTCTGACTCATGTTACCAATCACCAATCACCAATCTATGGCTGTCCCGCTGACAGTTCAGGAGACGACCAGTAGGTGGCAGGATTGAAGCGCATGTGCAGGCAGATGCAGGCTTTTCCTGATCTATTAATAGCCCCATTGTTTACTGCTCTGCAGCTGCTGTTTATAACTCTGCAGCATGCTTGGCGGCTCTTCCTCCTCACCTGCTATTTGTCTACATCTGCCTCTATGTCCCCAAGGAGAATAAACAGTATAGCATGTCACGTGGGGACAAGAACTAAGGAACCCTATTTGTGTTTGTTGGGAAAAGTTCCTCTCCTCCCACTCCTCATGAAGTGTGAACTTGCATGTAAAAGAAGGCAACTAAAAGAATCAAGGTCCCTATGTAGGATTCAATTCAAGAATTTAACCAATCAACCACCTAAAATTTTAAAGCATCAGCACTGCATTACACAGACATTACAGAACCCAATAATGTGCTACAGTGTAACTAAACAGATGGCATGAAAACCATTATCAATAAAGAGACACATGCTAAAGGAGTGAGGAGCCTTAAGAAGTGCAAACTTCCAAAGAAGATTTATAAATGATCACATGAATCCTCTTTCCAAATAGCCCATTTGAAACCATCCGACAGTAAAGAGACTTTTTGTTTTCCAGAAGTTAGGAATAAACACTAGACACATGCCAGGACCTCCAGGAGTTGCCATATATTAGCAGAATGATGATAGGTGAGCACAGTATCCTTTTGATCACCTAGGATTGTCTCAGCTAAGCCATGACTGTGGAATTAAAAAACAAACATTTCTTTTTGACAAAACAGAAGGCCAATGTTCTATAGGAAGACGTTGGCAGGTTAGTTTTATGAGGCGCCTCTTCTTGGCTCAAAGGTTTTGGTACACACCTAGTCTTATTGTCGAGTCAGTTTTCATCTCTGGTACCTCTCAATCTTGCATCTCATAAAGATGCAAGCCACATCGATGAGGGGTTCACCTTTACAGTCTCCTTACCAAAGGCGCCATCTCTGAGACAGTCACACTGGAGCACACAGATTAGTCAGCAATGCAGCTCAAATCCACCCTTCAGTTTCGTTTTGTTTTGTTTTGTTTTGTTTTGTTTTTCAGAGAAAACAGCTAAGAAGGAAAGCAGGAAAGGAGAAGAATGAATGGAAAGAAAAAAAGAAAAAATTCAGAGTGTGCTGATGACAGACCTGAGGCCAACCATAGTGCAGTCCCAAAAGCAATATCCAAACTTGAAGGTGGAGAGGTGACCCTGATGGACAGTCACCCAAGGTAAAAACTATTTGAGGAATGAAGCTGAATAAGTAGACTCAAGAATGGAATCCCATGATTATCTCTGAAGAGACTAGGAATAGGAGGAACATACTTTAAAATAACACAGCCTACATATAACAAACCTATAACCAACCATACACAAAGAGTGCTCAATGTGTACTCAGTTTCTACTATTATAAATCAATAACAAGACAAGGGTGCTCACTTTCTCCACTCTTTTTTTTTGGTTATTTTATTTATTTACATTTCAAATGTTATCCCTCTTCTCCCCCCCCCCCCCGCCCCGGCCCTTCTATGAGGGAGTTCCCACACCCACACACCCACTCTCGACTCATGGCCTTAGCATTCCCCTACATTGAGGCATTGAGTTTCCATTGGACCAAAGGCCTCCCCTCCCATTGATGACACCCAGATAAGCCAATCCTCTGCTACATAGGCAGCTGGAGCCATGGGTCCCTTTATGTGCACTCTTTGGTTGGTGATTTAGTCCCTGTGAGCTCTGTGGGGGTGTGGGGGTCTGGTTGGTTGATATTATTGTTCTTCCTGTGGGGTGGCAAACCCTTTCAGCTTCTTCAGTCTTTCCCCTAACTCTTCCATTGGGGTCCCCATGCTCAGTCCAATGGCTAGCTGCAAGCATTTGCATCTGTATTGGCCAGGCTCTGGCAGAGCCTCTCAGGGGACAGCTATACCAAGCTCTTGTCAGCAAAGACTTCTTGGCATCAGCAATAATATCTGGGTTTGGTGACTGCATATAGGATGGATCCCCAGGTGAGGCAGTCTCTGGATGGCCTTTCCTTCAGTCTCTGCTCCACTCTTTGTCCTAGTATTTCCTTTAGACAGGAACAATTCTGGGTTAAAATTTTGGAGATGTGTGGGTGGTACCATCCCTCAATAGAGGACCATGCCTAACCACTGGATATGGTCTTTACAGGTTCTCTCTCCCCTTTGTTGAGTATTTCAGCTAATGCCATTCCCATTGGATCCTGGGAGCCTCTTGCTTTCCTGGCTTCTAGGACTTTCTGGTGGCTACCCCCAGTTGCTCACCCCCCATTGACACACACCTCTGTTCAATTTCCTAACCCTCTGTACTTCTCCTCCCCCCAACCCGTCTCCTCCAATAACTGATCCTGCCCCCACCTTTTTCCTCTCTCCCTCCACTCTTCCTCCCAAGTCCCTCCCACCCTCTACCTCCCGTAATTATTTTGTTCCCCCTTCTAAGAAGGACTGATGCATCCACACTTTGGTCTTCCTTCTTCTTGAGCTTCATGTGGTCTGTGACTTTCTCCACTCTTTTTCAATACAGTGCTTGTAATTGTCACTAAAGAAATTGGACAAGAGAAGGAAATGAAAGGGACATACAGGAAATAAAGAAATAGCCATCTTTATTTGCGATACATATGATTCCATACAATGAAAGATCCTAGAGATTCTAAGAAAAATCAGTTATGTTTATATCTGATAAACAGCTTCAGGAAAACATCAAGATGCAAAATCAACACACAGAAAAGAGTACTCTCCCTATATCCATGTAACAAGCATTCTGAGGAGGAAATCAGGAAAGCAACCCTACCCACCAGATTCTAAAAACATACCTTGGAATAAATATAACCAATTAAGTGAAAATTTTCAATGAGAACATTAAGACATTAAAGAAATGTGTCAAAAAGCTCATTAGAAGATGTAAAGATTCCCCATATTCATAGATATTGTAAAAATGGCTCTACTGTTGAAAGTAATCCACAGGTTCAATACAATCTCCTTTAAACTCAAAATGCCATCCTACAAAGAGGAAACAAAATCTTAAATTGGAATGGAATCACAAGACACCCTGGCTAACCAAAGCAATCCTAACAAAAGAGAATAATCCTGGAGGTACTGAGGCATAGTCGAACCTAAATTCAAGTTACACTGCAGAGACATAGTAACAAATCAGCATGGTGCTGGAACAAAAACAAACTAAACACATGGGTCAACTGAATATGATAGAGATTCCAGATAAAACCCACACCACAGCAGTCAAAAATATACATTGCAGCAAAGACAGCTTCTTCAAACAATTGCAATGAGAAAACCAAATATCCATACATAAAAGACAAACTAGATCCCTATCTCTTACCTTGTACCAAAATTAACTCCACATAGAGTTAAGCTGAAACTCTAAAACTGCTAGAGGGAAAGGAAGACAGTGTACAAGGCCTAGGTTTTAGGCAAGGACTTTCTGGGTAGGACTCCAATTGCACATGAAGTAATGTCAACGACTGGAACATCGTCACATTCAAACGTTCCGATGCCGCAAAAATGAATAGTAATCAGTGAAAGAAACAGCCTACAGGATGGGAGGAAATCTTTGTTAACTGTGTATCTGTGCATATCTAGAATGCACAAAGAATTCAAAAATACTAAACAAAAAGTAATCAAGCAGCCCAATCAAGAAATGGACTAACAAATATACAATTATTAAAAGATGAACTACAAATGGCCAATAAACACATTTTTTTAAAAAAAATTCAACCTTATTGACTATCAGAGTAGGGTAAATTAAAACCAACTGAGGGCTGCTTAAATGCTTAGTGGGTAAAGGAACTTTCCACTAAGCTTACATAATCCCCAGAATCCAAGTAGTGGAAGGAAGAACTGGCACCCATCTCTGTCAAGTTCTCATCTGAGCACATACATGTCATCCATACACATACACATACACATACACACACACACACAAAGCATTGCCCTTAGCAGAACTATATATCAAGCTTGATAATAATTTCTATTATTTAAGTAATACTTTAAGGAAATTTACTTCAAGTTTTTAGCTGACTTCGTATTCACACAACACTATAAAATCTCTATGGCATTATTTTGCCTGAATATCCACCTTCTGCCTATATATCTATCTCTCCTTCTGTTACCTCAAATTCAAGTATGCTCTGTGTGTGTGTGTGTGTGTGTGTGTGTGTGTGTGTGTGTGTGTAGGCCAGGGGTCAACATATCCAGTATCTTCCTCAATTACCTTCCACCTTACTTTTTGAGTCAGGATCTCTCACTGAAACTGAATCTCAGTGACTCAGCTAGACAGAGCAGCTGATATTCTCTTGTCTTCGCCTGCTCAGTGTAGGAATTATGGGTAAGTGCCATGCCTGGCTTTTATGTGAGTGCTGGAGATTGAACTCAGGTCCTCATGCTTAGACAGTGAGCACTTTGCTGAGCCATCCTCCAACCCAGTAATCCCTTTAAAGCTTTAAGATTACTGGACTACATGCTACTTGGTCATAGTATGCTCTTTTTATTGTATTTGGTATTGTATCTACTTACATTTGCTCTTTCTATCACTTGTTTCTGTAGCAACACTTAGGGCCTTTTCATTTTGAAATTACCAAGTAGATTTTCTTAGAAAAGTACATACTACTTGATTTTCTACAATAAATATCGATTTGTGAGTCACTTTCATTCTTTAAAAGTTCTTATATTTCTATGTCTTCATAAATTTTTAAAAGATTTCTTATTTCATGTGTCTGTGTGTGTCTAAATATGCAGTGTCCAGATACCAGAAGAGGGTGTCAGATCCCTCCGCTCATTACAGATGTTTGTTAGCTGCCAAACTTTGGTCCTCTGAAAGAGCAGCAAGTACTACTAAGCACCAAGACACCTCTCAAGCTCCTTATGTCTTGATCTTTAACAACCAATGTCCAGAAAGAAATCCTTTGCCTCAGTTGAGTATAAGATAGAGTTCCTCTGTGAAGCCAAATCTGCCAGTGTAGACATTTTTACCACTAGAACTTTTGGCGTTTTTCTTCCTTCTTTAGAACAGACTTGATTAACTTGAATCTGGGACATTCTTCATTAAGGTGGTTTTACAAAGTTTTAGTCTGTCACGGTGGGGAAGGCAAGAAGAAACAAATCAGTATCCTTCATGGCTGCCAGAACAAAGCTGTCTATTGGCCTTGAAGGTAAAACTTAATCTTAGAATCCTGGCAAAGATCGTACACAACAATATCTACATGGAGCCCAGAATGATAGGACTGGTCTGAGAAGTTATTGGTAAGATGTCGAGAGTATTAATAGCCTTTGACCTACTGATTTCCCTTAAAGGAGTTGACCTTTAAGTCATAGTGGATGATTCATACACAGAAGTCCATTATAAAAGCCAATATAGTAGTAATGACCTGACTTTGGCCTTAAAGAAATAATGAATATACTCTGTGTGGTTGAACATGGAGGCAAATGTACACTCCTCCACCTCATTTGCAACATTCTAACTACAAAAAGAAACCTTTTGTGCACAAGTTAAGTGATATAAATAGAAGCTGAGTTGATATGACTAAAGATTCCCAAATTGTTCCAGTGTCCAGCTCTTTTCTGATTGTTAATCCTTTGTTTCCTCCCTGCATTATGATCCTTGCTACTTTCCTGTTTAGTTTGGGGGAGGGTTCACCGTCTAAAAGTGCACATCTCTAGTTCTGACTGGAAGTATCTCCTGCTTGGTTGTTTCTAGTTTTCATCCCTTATAAAACTGCTTCCCTACTATAGAAACCAAAAACTGCCCATGACCTCTGTCCCAAGGAGGCCCTTAAGAGACACGCCAGCACTGCCTTCAGCACTAAGAGTGGTATAAATCCAACACCAGTTTCCCACTTCCCAGTCTTCTTTAAAGACAGCAGTATCTGTAGCCACAGCCTCTCAGAACAAGAAAACTCCTTTGTTAGAAAGAAATTACATTCCTGCATTGTTCACTAAAGCAACACTCAAAAAGCAAGGCTTTCTATTCTAGTAAGAATTAGAATGGAAGTGATTATTTGAGGTGGATAAAAAGCTGAAAGTTCAATTTGGGATTAAAGATTTTGTTCTGGTATTAACAACACTTCATGAAAAGGGAAATGTGGGCGGGGTCCATGGAAACGTGGAAAGTGCATCCTACTGTGACTGATAACTGAAAACTAAGAGAGTTAGGAACCCACACACCTACACAAGAACTTCCACTTCCTCTGGAAGCAAGCATTTCATTTGCAATGTACATAATTTTACCATTACTAGAGACATTCTAGTCTGCTCCAAATCTATAAAAGAATTATATGCTGCCTTCCTCATTAAATGTTTTGATTTAGTTGTCTAGAACAAAATACACACTATCTGGAAAGAAAGAAAGAAAGAAAGAAAGAGAGAGAGAGAGAGAGAGAGAGAGAGAGAGAGAGAGAGAGAGAAAGAAAGAGAACTAGTTTCCATGTTTGCCCCAACAAAAGACTTCTAGGTTCATATTGTATCTGAAATGTTTTCACTGAAAAGATACAGTTACTGAAAACATTGTTGCAGAGAAAAAGCACATTTTTTTTTCAAACATGTTGTGGGTAATTCATGGAAATGGATTCTAACTTAATCATCTTTTGGGACAAATTATAAATCCCAATTAGGAGCACTGGAAAGATCTCTCCTGTTCTTCCTACTTCAGACATGCCCTGTTGCCTGCCTTGTGCAGTCAGTCTCTGCTTCAAGGGAAGCACAGTGGGCTGCTATTGGAAACCCATACAAATCAGATTCTAGGGGCTGGGAGCTATCTCAGTATGTAAGAGCACTTGGTATGCAAGCATGAAGATCTGAGTTCAAATATCCAGTACCCACACAGGAGAAGAGAGCCATACATGGCAGTAAGTGCCTGTAACCGTGGAGCAGAGACTGAATCCTGGGAGCTTGCTGGCTTCCTGGGCTAGCCCAAACTGAGCTTCAGGTTCAGTGACAGGCTTTGTCTCAAGGCAATGAGTCAGAGAATGATAATGAAAAAACACCCAACATCTTCCTCTGGCCTCCACACCCAAGGGAACCAGCATGCACATTCACACACACACACACACACACACACACACACACACACACAGAATCAGACTATAATTCAGGTACTTCTATTGTTCAAACTATGAATCAACCAAAAAGCTTATGTAAACCTCTTTTGTGTTGTGTTGCAATCCATGTTTAAACTTTTTTCTAAGGCTCCCAATGCTCTGAAAGACACAGCAAATTGGATCAGTGGGTCACAAACATCCTGTGAGCTTTAAACTGACTGATGGAACATAGTTCATTCTATCTGTAATGCTGTAAAGAAGCACAGGGAAGCAGGATGAAGCCATGTTGAAACACTTTTCAAATAGTCAGACACAAGACTGACACAGGAACAAGAATCTACATCCTATTCAACTCAGTAATGCATGAAGTTAACTGGAAAATGCTAAAACTAGCACAAAGGAGAATCAAAGAATAAATATTTTTTATAGGCCACCAGAGTAATGAAGAAAAGAAATATGTGTTTAATAGGCACAGGCCTAGTCAATATCTTACAGGAGATCAACTTAAGTTTCTTCCCCCACTCCACTCCTTGGGATGGCAAAAAGCTGTAAGTTAATATCTAGTTTCAATGTCTGCTCTCTTAAAAAAAAAAAAAAGTACCACTAATAGCAAAGCCAAGCATCCTCTAATATAAAATACTACATAGCTTTAAGTGTGTCAAAAATTATATCATTTCTTTATTTCAAGTTTTAGTTGGAATATAATGTTCGTAATTTTTAATTATCTTAATGTTAGTAATTTTTTTAAAAAAGAAATCTGTCCAGAAGGGAATATTCCAGAAGTTTTAAGTATTTTTCACATTGGTGAATATGGCCCTTGGTTCTGTCGATTCAAAACTTGGTTTTATCCCCACTGTGTGCCAGAACAATAACTCAGCTCATAAGAAGCGTATATATTGATCAGGCAAAAGCTATTCCTTCACACCAGACCCATAACTCACAAGAAGATCAGATGCTCACATCCTCCAACACTTACACGCTTTCCCTCAAGGAAAGCAGTTAATTAGAGCAATTTATCATCTTAATGTGGCTAGATGGGTTGGGATGAAACTAGGGATGGGGAGGGCAGTGCCAGAAATGTGCTTGCTTACACACTCTCCCAGAGAGAGGGGGGAAAATGAAGAGGGAGAGAATGAAGACAGAGAGGGAGGAAAGGAAAGAGGGAGGGAAAGAAAGAGGGGAAAGGAAGATCAGAGGGGAAGAAAGGAAAGAAAAGAAACAAAAAGATACAAAAAAATTCAAAACTCACAAAAATTAAAAACTCACTAGAAATTCTTTCCTTGATCATAAATCAGGGGGAAGAACATGGTCATAAAAAATTCTATTTTCTATGCTGGGATTTAGAGAAGACATTTATACCTCACAGGAGAAAGATTTGGTAAAGGTATCTCATTGCCATGGGCAGTTGGGGGAACTTGTCCTCTAAGATGTGAAGGGGCTGTGGTTTGATTGCTGTTTGTCCTCTTGAATTTATGCTGAGCTTAACTCTCAACCTGAGGTACCAGGAAACTAGAGAGTTAATTCAACTGTGGTGTATAAGGTCAGAATCATTTGGGTGGAGTCCTTGTGACTGAGTTCTGGTGTCTTTACAGGAACTAGATAAACTAGAATACCCAGACAGACACACCAAGGTCCTGTCTTTTCCCATGTACTATCATTTGCTACCTTTGGACACTGCCAGAATGGTAAGCATCGCTGGGCATGAACTTGAACTTCTGGAAGTGAGAGTTCAAGAAGCCTCGTTTCTTTACAACATTACCAAGCCCCAAGGGAGTTTGCTCCAGTAATAAAACAAACATAGAGAATAATTGAAAACTAAACTTCTGTCTGCTAGTAGATCAGAGTCTGCTCCCGGCCAAGCAGTGGCCTGAGCCAAAGGCTCAGCTCCAGTACCAGCTGCTACTGTCTATGGTGTCCCCAGGAGCCTCTCTGTACATGTTTATGTCCCTTACCTTCTCTTTGTCACCCTGCCTCATCATTTCACAATCGATTTTCCCCTCCTCTGCTCAGAGACCTTTGTCTCATTTTGGTGGCTATGGAGAAGGGTTTCAACCACATCAACTTTATAGATGCTGAGACCAAATGGAGGGCACTTCAGCTAGAAGCCCTCACTTTCCCTGGGCCACTCTGCTAAAATGGCTTTGCATGAGGAAAATGTTCAGAGTTTTTGTCGGGCTGTAGAAAGACATCTTGGGTTGACACAGGCCTCGAACCCCGAGACTGCAGGTGTTTGGCCACGCACCCAGAACCCAGGGCCCTGACATGCCATCTCATCTCCATTTAACCTGTACCATAAGTCACGTAAGACACAGGTAGAGGGCATGACTAACAGGCCTGGGACTTTCTCCAGTATGTTGGGTGCCAGCTGTGGGAAAAAAATGTGCAGGGGGGGCAGCACCCGCCCACGGACCATAGCAGCAGCAGAGTGCCGGAGCAGGAGCAGAGGAGTCCCAGAACAGTGGGGGAGTCAGCCCGACGGTGGCACCTGTCCTGGAGGCTTCCCCCTGCCCCCTGCCCCCTGCCCCCTCCCCCACCCCTACCCCCAACCCTCACCCCATTCTTACCTCCCACCCCCACCCCCTCCCCCCACAGTGGAGATTCCCACATACACTAGAAAGACCCAGGCCCAGAAGACACGTGGAGTCTAAGATGAAAGATGGGAAAGTTGGATCTGAATGTGGATGTGCGCCCCCCTCCACCAGTGCCAGGAGGAGCTCCCTTATTTGGGGAGTGGGAACGAGGAGGGACTAGGGAGGGGATAACTTAATTATCTAGGCCCCCCGGCCTTATTAATATGTAAATCTCTCAAGGCAGAGGCCTGTTAGTCATGCCCTCTACCTGTGTCTTACGTGACTGATGGTACAGGTTAAACGGACATGAGACCGCGTGTCAGGGCCCTGGGTTCTGGGGGGCGTGGCCAAACACCTGCAGTCTCGGGGTTCCAGGCCCGTGTCAACCCAAGATGTCCTTCTACAGCCCGACAGTTTTAGTTTAACCCTTTGCTTCTCAGAGAAACTAATTTTGAAAGGGTAGTATTAAATACATTTTCACTGAGGGCTGGGGTGATAGGTGGGTAAAGTGCTTACCTTGCAAGCATGAGGACCTGAGTTCAGATTCTCCAGCATCCATGAGAGGGTCGGGGAAGATGGACCCAGTACCATGTTCCTGTGATCCTACTACTCCAGACACAGAAACAAGAGAATCCCACAGACTCTCTGGCCAGCCAGTCTAGCTCCATCAGTGAAATCCAGATTTGGTAAGAGATTCTGTCTCGAAAAATAAATAAGGTAAAATGTGACTCTGGAGAGAAACCTGGCTCAAGCAGTTAAGAATGCTTGCTGTTCATCCAGAAGACCCAAGTTCAATTCCCAACACCCACATGAGGTACCCAGGTAATTCCTGTCCAAAGAATTGGATGACCACTTCTAGGTTTTGTGGATATGTGTAAACTGTGGTGTATATTCACAAAAACTCACATATATACACATACATAAAATAAATATTAAAAATAAGATGGAGAGCAATTTAGAAAGACATCCAGACATTTACATAAGAGCTCACACGGGTATGTGACACGAGCACACAAACACACACACACACACACACACGTACGAACACACGCACGCACGCATGGATCCACACACATGCATGAGCACTACATATTACACTCTCAGGGATTCTGACTTCCTGAGACTTTCATAGGAGTTACTACTATTGACATTATCTCATTGATTCAGGCTGTCTGGCCTGGCATATTGAGATGTGAATCTTATGGAGAACAGACCTGGTGTATGTATCTACCATTGTATCTCCTGGGCTGTGAAGAATGCCAGCACTTTCCATTTGCTACCTGTGACCACATAATAAATTATCAAAAATGTAGACTCTTAAGCAAACTCACATCTCACAGCTTCTGTAGGTCCAGAATGCCACTTCCTAGATGGGGTACTGACAGGGCCTGGGCAACCCTCTGGCTTTTCAGGAAAGCTAAACTTGTCATCACATGAGTCTTTTCCTGAGCGTTGCCCTGATGTCCTCAAGACACAGGACAAGTTCCCCTTAAAATAAATAACTCTAAGAGCAAAACATCTTCTGCACTCTAGCTAGGAGGACACATTCTGTCATTTCCACACTATGCGACTAGTTACATGAGTCAGCCATATTCATTGTGAAGGAGGATGTCACGTGGATGTAAATGCCATCTCCATCATTAGCCAATTTGTCAGGTCCCAAAGAAACTCAGGACAATTTTAACTGGGTACCTGTGGCTAGTCCCAGAACTTCTCACCCCTGAACCCCTCAGCCCTGGGGCTGAGCTTCCCTTCCCCCGGCCCAGTCGTTTCAGCCACATACTTTCTTAGACTCTTGGTCCTCAGCTCCTCTGTTGGCTCCCTTGCCCTCTCTCCTTTCTCTCTCTCTCTTCCTCTCTCTTCCTCTCTCTCTCTCTCTCTCTCTCTCTCTCTCTCTCTCTCTCTCTCTCTCCTCTCTCACTCTCCTCATCCCAGTTCTGTCTGGCTCTACTCTACAATGAAACCCTTCTCATAGCCTTATTTTCACTTAATATTAAACTAACGAGTTGTGTCTTAATTTTATAATTTCACTCCTCAAGAGACATCTTATTTCCAGATGTTTGGGAAACACTCTCCCTCAATCTCTCAACCTTATTGCCTAGATGGAGTATTCTATTTCATGCATAAAACAATTTTTATTATACTTACATGTGTACACACACAAATATTACACAGCACATGTATGGAGATCATAGGACACCTTGTGGGGGTCTTTTTTCTTCTTCCATCATTTGAATCTGAAAGTTGAACTCGAGTCACCAGGCTTAACAGCAAGGGCCTTGACCCATTGAACCTCCTCAACAGCAGCTCCTCCTTTTATTTTGTTAAAAGAATGCAAAAAAATCTATATATGTTGTGATGACTGTATTTTGCACACATTCTGTTTATTTATAAGACAAATGAACAAGATATTTTCAGCTCTTGTCATCTCTGAGAACCTGAGTGTTCAGATTGCTACATCTGTCAGAAACCTTACTAGTCAGCACATCTGGCTCCTTTATCTGTACAGGACTTCCCAGTCTGCAGAACAGCTTCACTACTGTCTCATCTGAAACCACTTCAGCTTTGAGAAGCAAACAAGGTAGATTTCATTCTAATGTTATAGATGAGGACATCTGACGGAGATCCAGGTTTGCTGAGGAGCAGAACCAGAGGTGCAACTTCGCTGCTCTGATTGGTCTTATCAGAAGAGATGCTAAGAAGAAAATGTGTCTTAAAAATGGACTGGATTGCACTTCCAAATGCAGCTATACCATCTCAATGGCTAAAGACAAAAGCACTACTTTCCTGCTCATCTTTTTCCCAAAGTAGGACTTTCCAAGGTGACTCCCCTCCACGTGAGGCAAGAACTTAGCTCTTCCTTCTGAAAGCTTCTCCTTGGCCTCCAGGGTTGTAATGGTTAATCTTGACTGTCAACTTGATTGAGAAATACTTAGGTTGGTAATGACACCATTAATTAGAGCATCAATTGACTACTTGGAAAGGATAATACTCTGAAAGGTGGGGCCTGGACGGAGAAGGTAGGTCATGAGTATGGGCAGGCATCAGTGTCTTGCTCTGGCCTTTTCCTATCTCCCTCCTTCTTTTCCTCCCTCCCTCCCCCACCCTCTGCATCCTGGCTTCTGTACTGAGAGCTGTTCACCCTCTGCTGTACCATGCACTTCTTACCATGGATTTACACGTCTGAAACCAGGAGCGAAGGTTAAATTTTTTCTCCCTTAAGTTCCTTCTGTCACATATTTCGGTCACGGCTTTACAAAAGGAACTAACATGGTGGTTAAACACAGGCAGCAGAGTGGATGGAATCAGATGGCAAGTGTCCTTCCCCATCACAGCTCATGAGCCCTGACTTTCTCATGGCCCTGCCTGACTCCAAGCAGACAGAGATGTGCACGTTTCCTATGCCCAAGATGCTCTACTATACAAAAAGTACTAGGGTGTGTATAGGATTTGCAGAATTAGGACAAGGTCCCCCGAAGAACACTCGGAAAAACAGTATAAAGAAATAAACACAAAACATCTAATCTTTTTTGAAAGCCTTTTGCTATGTTCTCTCACATTCATTTTTTATTAGTCCACCTTGACAACAGTTTGTAATGTACCACCCATAATGTAAACCTGCTCTCTGATTTAGAAAGTGGAAGCTTGTTATGTCACGTGACTAACTTGCCCCAGAGATCACACTAATAAATGAAGGAATCTGATGCCCTGGTTCTTCTTTTCTCTGCACCTCTTTTTTTGTAGTGTGTGTCTACATATATGTGTATTCCATTGTGTGCATGTGTAGTTCAGAGGACAACTTTTGGCAATAGGTTCCCTTCTACAATGTACATTCTGGAGTTCCATCTCATACTGTCATGATTAAAGCCATGCTTCTTCACCCACTGAGACATCTCACTGGCCCTTTCTCAACCTTTTGATTCTGTATAATGAGCCTTTTTTTGATACCTCAAGAGTTTATTTATATAAGTGGAGGGCACAGCTAATGGAGAAGGATAAGCAGAGTCTGGCAATTCAGCTTGCTAACTTTTACTTCTTAAACTGTGTGATGAGTATACAGAAGCCTGTATGTAGCTTTTTATACTTTTCATATCTTAAACATTTCAAGGCACTTTTTAAAGTGGGGACTGAGTCTGAATAGTAATAGATTCTTATGTTGGAAAGAATCATTTTGCCAAAATGTCAACAAGAAAATGGGCTTGTAGTATTATTGGTATTTATTGCACATATTATTTCCTAGATAACTTTAAATAATTTATTTACATGCATTTACTTACCTTACCTAGCAACTTTAATACACAGTAATACCTTCCGTATCAGATGGAGAAGATGAGTCAAATCTTCAGATAAGGTTGAAAATCTTTTGGGCATCTGTTGCAGTGTGCCAGTTTCAATCTGTAGATATTTGCATCCAGTAAAACTGGGAATTCAAAATAGCTCTTCCGTGACAATGTTGGAGAATGGGCTAGTGCAGATGGCAGCGATTGTGAAGAAATGTTTCATGCATGAGACGACTCTCTTTCACTGATGTGAGGAAGGACTACGTGATTAATGTAGGGTTCTGCCTGTTGAAACTTCTTTGTGAGAAGGGCGGGGTAGGGGTGGGATTTAAAACTCCCAAAGGTCAAATTTCTCCTGCTTGCATAGGAAGTCTAAGAAAATATAATTTGGGATTACTGCTATCTATACTAAAACACACACACGCACACGCACAGGCACACGCACACACTTTCCGAGGCGGGGTTGACAACTGCAGAGTGGAGGACCACAGCTAGGGGGCGCCCTCTCCAGCAGGGCCGCTCTGTTTTGGGGCGCACTCCCCTCCCTTCGCTGCTCCTGGCGAGCTGAGAAGGCGGAAGCAGCGGCGGCCGCGGCTGGGGCTGAGGCTCCGGCCGTCGGCGGACGCAGCAGCCGCGGCCCACGAACCGGCAGTTTGGCGTCGGAACCACTAGGTCTCAGAGTGCCGCGTATGAAGGCGACGCAGCGCAGCCCGGGGGAGCCTTCCCAGTTGGCTGTGAAGTTTCTGAGTGTGCGATCGGTGAGTGAGCGGCTTCGAACTTGAGTTCCGGTGGCCGCGGGCCCGGGAGAGTCGCCCCCGGTTCCCCATGGGACAGGGACGTGTCGCCGCGGGCCCTCGCTTCCCACAGAGGAGAGTGGCCATCCCCAGGTCCTCCCTTGGGTCTGGGACTCTGCCCCCTGTCCCCTCTCTTCTGGGTAGCCCTAGGACCCCGTATCTTCACCAGGTCACCTCCGTCCCTGTCGTCTGACAGGTGCAGGACGCGCCGCTGTCCTCCCACGAGCTAGGGGCGCCCTCTGTGCCCTCCCCCGGACTGCAGGTCTCCCGCGAACCCGCCCCTGGTTTTTAGGAGCCTCTCCTGGCGTTTCTGTCGCCTTCAGGCTCACGGCACCCCACTCCCCAGCCCTTCTCTTCCTCACCTGGTATTTTCCCCTTTCCAGGGAAGGAAATCGCCTGCTGGGTTTTCCCGTCCCTTCCAGCTTAAATTAAAAAGAAAAGTAAACAAAAATCCCTTCAAACTCCCAGAGTGCAGGGGAAAACTTCTTTGTGTGCCCTTTTAAATTCGAGAGCGGATCTAACCTAAGCAGCAAGTTTTTTTGTTTTTTGTTTTTTGTTTTTTTGTTTTAAAAAAAGTACGATGACACCAATGTTCCCCTCCCCACCCCTGCACTCTAGCGATTGTTCCAGACGCAGTATTGCTAAAGCTGTTCCTAGTATTTGGCTTCAGGGGAACTCCGGATGAGACTTAGACTGTCTTCCTTAGTGTGTGAACAGAAAGCACCTAAAGCTTGGATGCATAGGATTTGCTTGGTTTTTTTTGAGAGCAGGTGACTAGCCTACGACACAAGTGTAGAAATGAGAACTTGTCACATATGAAGTGTAGGCTTTGTTGTGACTTGAGCTGCTGGCATTTCTTACATCCTTTGATGATGCTGGGTTGGGGAGAGTTCTTTTTGGTTTTTTGAGGTGGAGGGTGAAGTGTGGCCGGCTTGGTGTCATGTGATTAGAGGAAAGTATTTGAACCAGTGGCTTGGCCACATGATGGATACAAGGATCATATCTGAATTTCAGACTTGATGTTCTATATATACTATTTCAATATTATAGCCCTGTTTTTCTTGATATCTACTGCTTATAAATTTTGGTCTCTTGACTTGTGTAAGGGAGTGTCCAGAATCTCGGGTTTTAGAGGAGCAAACAATCTCTGAGTAAGGAAAAGATCCTTGAACTTGAGTTCAAAGGTAAATGACATCAATCGAATATTTGTATTATTTCTTAACCATTATAGCACAGTTTTCAGGTCTTTGTATTTTAAGAATGGATTTTTTTAAGAATTTGGTACATGATTGCAGTTAGTAAAGTTTGGGTTTGGGTTTGTTTTTTTACATTGTGTGTGTGTGTGTGTGTGTGTGTATGTGTGTAGGCCTTCTTCCATAGGCTCGCCTACGGAGGTC
This sequence comes from Grammomys surdaster, assembly GCF_004785775.1. Lineage (NCBI taxonomy): Eukaryota > Metazoa > Chordata > Mammalia > Rodentia > Muridae > Grammomys > Grammomys surdaster. The sequence goes on from NW_021604618.1 coordinate 5,933,738, forward strand.
ACAGGATAATCGGTGGGCTCCACCTAGTGAGCCCCTTATAGTAGAGAATTAACGTTAACTTGTCAGTATTTTCTTCTGTGTAGTTTTGATTTATGAATTACATGTTTACTTATATATGCACTCCAGCTGACTTAGAATGTATGCTTTCAAGACACAACTTAGACATTTCTTTAGTTTCACACATCCTAGCATTAGCATCAGTGGGTCATCCTACCCCACATGCAAGACATCTGACAGCATTGTCTCTGAATTATATTCTATACCTAGATATAGATCTGTAGCTATAAGCCATGATTTCTGACAAGACTGATTTCCCTATTAACTCACTGTGTAATTGAGACAGGTTGGTAAGGGTTACCTCCAGGGTGCTTCATCAAAGCATGCTGTACTAGATTGTAAGGGGCAAACAATTGCAGTCATGAAATACCAGATAAAGGACTTGCATTTCATTCTGCCCCTTCTGTTCATGGAGAAAGCAACCCAAATAAATAAGTTAATTAATTAAATAATTTTTAAATTTTTTAAAAGTTGTGAGAAATATTTATACCAATTCATATAAACTTATTTTAGTGAGTCTGGAGGCCAGTTTTGTAACAGCTCATAAGGAGAATCTCCAGAGAATAGTGTTTCTTCATACACCATATTATGTTCTTACCTCGGTAGCTGATTCAGCTCAGTCTTCCTTCTCGTTAATGAAGATAGCTTGTAGGGAAGTCAGAGAGGTGACTTTCTAACCTGTCGTTGCAGGATGTAAAAGTAAAGGGGAAAATATTTGTAAAACATGCTTGTTTTAGCTTAATTCCCTAATATTAAGTAGGTTGCAGTTTAATTACTATGTGTTAAGTTATTTGCAAGAAACAAGTTTCTGTGTTCTTAAAGCATGAGAAGTAATGAAAGCAACCTGATATTGGTTACATTGTTTTTCTAATGATAACACTTCTGATGCTTTATACCATAAAAGAGCTGGTATGTATGATAGATGTATATATGTATGTTTTTGGTAAACCAGTGAATTTAATTAGGGTTGCCCTCAGGAACATGAGTGAGGGGCTCTTGACTGGAGCATAGGCAACTTAACAGAAACTGTCTCGCCTCCATTAGCCTTTAACTGCACATAAGCCCTCAGAGAAAGGTGGCATTTTATGAGTTCTTCCCCCAACCTTGATGATGTTCCCCAACTTGACAATATTAAGGAGGGAATCTTTATCTTTTTAACTGATTTATTTACTTTTATTTATGTAGAGGTGTGTGTATCTGTGTATGCCTCAGATGTGTAGCCCACGAAAGCCAGAGGAAGGTACCAGATGCCCTGGAGCTGGAGATCTGGTTGGTTGTAAGCCTTCTGACTTGGATGCTGGGATCCGAACTTGGATCTTCTGGAAGAGCTACAGTTGTTCTTAGCTGCTGGGCTCTCTCTGCAGCTCCCAAGGAGGGATCCTGAGCAGATAATCAAGGCTGCTGAGAGAGTTAAGAATTCAGTGGGCATGTCAGTCCCAGGAAACAGCAGTCCCTGGCTCACCTCCCTGTGCTCTTGCCACTTCTTGGTCCACAGATGCTTGTATAGGTTTTGGGTTGGCTTTGTTTGTTTTTGAGACAGGGTTTTTCTGTGTAGCCCTAGTTGCCCTGGAACCACTCTATAGACCAGACTGACTTCAAATTCAGAAATTTTACCGCCTCTACCCCTCCAGTGCTGGGATTAAAGGAATGAGCCACCACTGCCTCCTGCTTGTGTACGGTTTTTAAGAGTGCACTTGCAGCCTGGTGTGGTAGCTCACGCCTTTAATCCCAGCACTGGAGGCAGAGGCAAGTGGATCTCTGTGAGTTTGAGGCTAGACTGGAGTATGGAATGAGTTCCAGGATAGCTAGGACTGCACAGAGAAACCCTGTTGGAGAGGTGGAGAGGGGGGAGTGCACTCCTTCAGTGGAAATTGTTGCTGTTAGGCATGTTTTCCTAGGAACATGTCATTCATAAAAGTTCTCCGTAAATCAGATGACAGTCAAATCTTGACTTGGACAGCAAGAAAACAACAGAGACTGTCTGTAAGCCAATTTTTAAACTAAACCTTTGGCAGGAAAGGAAGACTAAGTTCATTGACGCTTGTCATATCAACACATATGGATATGTGCTGTGCAGCTTAGTAACAAGTATAAATGTCTCTGAAGTGGCTTTACTAAGCAAAACAAAACAGCTAAAAAGTTACAGGTTTAATGTATTGTTATCAAGGCATAAAAATGGACATTCTTGTATATACACTATGGGAGTGAAGATTAGAAAGCCTTTGATATATTTTGGATAAGCAACATCATTTATCAGAAATCTTTAAAAATTACTTGTCCTTTCACCCAATTCTACTTCCATGACTAGAAACCACGACTAAGAAAATAGATACAAGAATGTGTATGAGGGGGAACATAACAAAAGATATGATCCAGAGTTGGCATAACTCTTTAGTCCTCAGATATGAAGGCAGTAAAGAGGATTCTACACTCAAATTTTTGGACAAAAGCACGCACACCTAGTTCTGCTGTATGTCACGGTCTCTCATTCCTTCCTGTCTCCCTTTCCTAGAAGCTCACATTAGAAATGGCAAGGCTTTGGGAGATAATTTCAACTTTTAAAAATTATATCAAAAATAAAGTAAAATAGTATGTAATTGCTGATGAACCATTGGAGTTTTATCAACTCAATATAATAACACTGGACAGCATTAAAAAAATAAATCTTAAATTTTTTTTGTCGAAACCCAGATAAACAGTGTAGTACATAAGTGTCTAGGCTCTGGGGTCAGGTCGACCTTGGGTGTGATCGAACTCGGTTACTTCGACGATGATCCTGGGCAAGTTGGCCTTTTTAAGCTCCATGGTTTTCACTCTGATAGTGAGAATTGTACTATGTAAAAACATGAAATAATAACTTGTTCTAATTGCCAGGTACAGCTTCAGTGCTTTAGTTCACATTAACACATGTGATCCTTGCAGGAATCAAATGGAACCTTTCACTAACCTCATTTTACAGGAGAGGAAACTAAAGCATAAAAGGATTGTGAGCTCTGTCCAAGTCATGACCAAGTGACTGAGAAAAGCCTACTGGGCTGTCCAAACTAGCCATGAGCTCTGTACTGCGCCTCAGTACTGCCACCTTTAGGTTTTGGTTTTGTTGTTGTTTGTTTTGAGATTTATTTTATTTTTAATTATTTGTGTGTCTACATACATGTGAGTTCAGGTGCTTATAAAAGCCAGATTCCCTGGAGCCAGAGTTACAGGTTAGCCACCTAACCAACATGGATGAAGGTACGAAACTCAGGTGTCCTGGAAGAGCAGGAACTCTTATCGTCTGAGCCATCCTCCAACCCTCCTTCTTCTTTGTAGGTACCTATCAGATAGGGATCGAAAGGCTTGCAGCATATGCAAAGGTGTTTGTTGTTATAGTGGAAAGCCGTGAGCACCCGTCTTCATTTCCAGTTCAGGGGATTGAACCTAGATCCTCACATTGCAGGCAGGCCTACCTCTGGGCTGTTTCACTAGCATTCTGTTGACTGTTTTGAAACAGGGTTTCCCTATTTTATCTAGACTTGTCTAGAATTCTCTGTCCTCCTGGATCAGCTTCTCTAGTAGTTGGGATAACAGACCTATCCCCACGAGAGCCAACTAAGAACATCCTTCTTTTTATTATTATTGTTGTTGTTGTTATTAGAGTTTTTGTTGTTATTTAATACATTTATGTATTGCTGTGTGAGAGGGGAGGTAGGTGTCACATGTATGGAGGTCAGAGGACAACTTGTGGGTTCTAAGGATTGAACTCAGGTGGTCATGTTTCGAGGCAAGCATCTTTCTTTACCCACTGAGCCATCTCAGTGATTTGGTAGCCACTGCTTAATTAATCCTCCGTTTGGCAAAGTGACAGAAAGAATTTTTGAATAGACAGTCATGGAGGTAATTGTCTGCCTATTGACTAGAGATTTGAATTCTGCTTGTAGAATTATAGTTTGCATTAGGGATTTTCCTCAGAGATAATTAGCTAAGCTAAAGACATGGTTGGTTGTAGGTGATACCAGGCTTGTCCATGTTCACATCTCATCTCACGAATGTAACCTAACAGTTTAGAATTTGGAAGCGTCTGTCTGCTCCTAGTTTTCCATAGGGAAAGAAGCCTCATGTGTTTTTCCAGGCATTAGTAATAAAACATGGTCATCTGATCTGGCTGAAGGCAGGAGACAAACTTAAATTCCATTATTTCTGTATAATAAAAATCACCACATTGAACATTTAGAAATCCACATGGAATTTTCGATACAGAAAAGGAAACAAAGTTCCAAGTGGTTCCAGTTACTTGCCCCAGATCACATACCCACAACTGACTGGTATGTGGTCATTTGGTTCCCTGCTAGCTGTACTAGTCTCTTCAGCTTAGACTACCTAAAGGACCTTCAGTGACGTAGAGAACTTCCTCAGGGCTGGAGAGGTGGCTTAGCAGCTAAAGGCTAAGCTCACAGTCACATCTCACTGGATGTTTAGTAAGCATTGACTGTTATGTGGAAAAACCTGGCGCTAAGGTCTGAGCATGACTGTAAACAGGTGACAGAGGAGGGTATTGCAGTTGAAGTTCTTGTCTTTTCAACCTCCTGTTGTTGCATTAGTCCACAAACTTTTCTTGAAGGATCTGCATCGTCTTTGTGGTCTGCATAGGCGATTCATAAACATTGTGAAGGAGGGAATGAGATAACTTACTATGAAGAGGTAGTTATGAAACAAAGCTCAAAACACCTTAAAAGCTATTTTGTAAATAACATTAAAACGGTATGGTAGGAGACTATATAGATAAACTATATATTTGCATGCTACAGCATTTTGTCATTGTTTTTCTTCGTGCTATGTTTGCAGATTGACTGACAACAAAGCTACTATGAGTCTCTTAAACTGTGAAAACAGCTGTGGGTCCAGCCAGTCGTCAAGTGACTGCTGTGCTGCCATGGCCGCCTCCTGCAGTGCTGCAATGAAAGATGACTGCGTGAGTGGCTCTGCCAGCACGGGGCACCTCTCCAGCTCCTTCATGGAGGAGATCCAGGGGTATGATGTGGAGTTTGACCCGCCTTTGGAAAGCAAGTATGAGTGCCCCATCTGCTTGATGGCTTTGCGGGAACCAGTGCAAACACCATGTGGCCACAGGTTCTGCAAAGCCTGCATCATCAAATCCATAAGGTATTTGATTTTAAGAAAGAATGGTGCCCTATAGCAAGTGTAACCAAATGTAAACAGCTTGTGAGAAACAGGCCCTCCCAAGAATAGGCAGACAGAAAACGCTGGCCAGGAAAACAGCAGAATGGACAGAAAAGTGAGACAGTTGGGTCCTATCCCAGTTTGTACTGAGGTAGGAATGGAGGCTTCTGTGTCTTCCCACCCAGGCAACCAGGAACACTGGAAAGTAAATAGCTACTTTTGTCTTGAGCAATTCTGTTGCAGACTGGGAGAGGATTCTGTTTCATGAAAGTAATATTTTTAATTTGCCTTGAATTAGGCTACTAGAGCAGTGGTTCTCAGCCTGTGGGGCTGCAACCCCTTTGGAGGCCAGATGACCATTTCATGGGGGTTGCAGACCAGATATTCTGCATATCAGATATTTACATTACAATTCATAACAATTGCAAAATTACAGTTTTGAAGTAGCAACGAAAGTAATTTTGTGGTTATGAGGGGGGTGGGGGTCACCAGAACACAAGGAACTGACTGTCTTAAAGAGTCTCGGCATCAGGAAGGTTGAGAACCACTCTATGATAAACCCAACCAGGTGAAGAAGCCTGATTCTGTGAGTGATTATGTATTCTATTATTAGCTGTAGTAAGTTCTGTTGCCTCCTGTCTAGGAGCAATTGTAAGATGACCAGCATTTCCATAATCTAATCCCTTCTCTCTGCTGCTACAACCACACCCTCCTCACACAGCCATGCGTAAGTCAGCTCTAACAGCCCTCCCTCCTAGCCTTGACCCCTTCCAGTCTCATTACAGCAGCCGGAGTGGCAAGACAAATGACGTCTCCTTGGCTCAGAACACCCTTCATGAATTGTCTGGCAGTAAAAGTCCTTGGAAGGCCATGTGATTCATTTTCTGCCCTCTCCAAGGGCTCACTCCCTTCCATTCCTCGACTCGTGCTGCCCATTGTACCTGTAGGCACAGTGCTGCTTGGTGAGCTGAAACACACTGATAGGAGTCCTGGCTACTCCATACCACCATGGCAAGCCACAACTCTACTTGCCTTCCACTACACCAGATCTTCCTTGCCAAGCTATTCTTTTCTCATTTTCCCCTGGCACTTTTGCCCTTAAATACCTAGAAATCAATGTGTTTTGTCTGCCTACACAACTGGAAAGTAGATCCTTGAGACTGAGATGTTATATTGGTTTTCTCTAGTTACAGGAACAGTGCCTTCTCCACAATAGGCACTTAGTATGTGATTGTTTTAAGTGGATTCAACTATACAGGAGAAAAAAGATCATCATTTAGTTCAACTCAGTCTCACCTCCTAGGTTCTGTTACCTCCTCACTGACCAACAGTCTGTGAACCACAAATGGATCCCTCCACTGAGGAGGTCAGAGCCCTCATGTAGTTCCAATCACTTCTCCAAAGCTGTGTCGAGCATTGCTGCTTTAGGAAACAAAGTTAAATGATCCCTAATTAGACTATGGCAATCTTGGGCTACTCAGTGGTCTATACATTTTTATCTCTCAATTTCTGCACCAACTTTCCAATAAAACTTGAAATTAAGGTGACCATATCCTGGAGCTTGAATTAAGTTACAGGGGAGCAACACAGCTCTTCAGTTTGAGGGGAAACGTGTTACCATTAAATTAGTAAGGGTTTTAGAGAATAAGGTTATTTATTTGTGTGTTTGTTTTCCAGCCTTGGCACTATTAATATTTGGGACCAGATAATTCTTTATCATGGCACAGTGTCTTCTCCCTCTTAGGCCATGGGCTGCATCTGCTCTGTGCTCACTAGATGCTCATGTGCCACCTTCGTGCCAGCATGTGAGGTCATGGTGTCTCCTGGGACCTCTGGGTTACCACACAGCAGATCAGGTTCCTCCTCCTCTATATGCTTTTAAAAGTAGGTAAAAATGGTAGCACATGAGACATGCTGAAATGTGCACTGTTTTATCAAGTGTCTAAGAAGGTAGCTGGCTAACCTTTAGAAGTCTTTGGAGCAAAAGATTTTGGAAGTTGTAGGACAGTGATATGAAACAGACAGATTCCACAGAAGGATATCTGAGGCTTCACTCCCCCAGTTCCTTTGAAGCTAGAAGTAGCTGCATACTGCCACTCCAGTGCTCTCAAGAACAACTGCTGTAAAGTCATCATTCACTGCCATTCAAGAAATCAAAACAGATCTTGGTCTAATTTCATTTTCTTTGGATTATCTAAAACTACAGGTGATGATTATAGACTTACTTTGTAAAGTTCTTACTTTCTCTTAGCTATATATGTTTTATAGATTTGTTCCTGGCTTTCAGTGTTTTAAAAGAATCTGATGGTTTATTATGTTTTTGTTTTTCTTTTCAAACTGAATATGTAGTCCTGGTTGTCCAGGAGCTCCCTAGGTAGACTAGGCTGGCATAGAGATCCCACAGCTGGCATGCTTTATATAATCTTAATCAGGCCCCGTAAAGATAATCTCTACACTTCACTTTGATTAGTTCTGTGCTGTTTGAGAGCAGGCACCATGTCCTGTCATAGCAGCAAAAGCAGTGATGAACAAATGTTTCTTCATTTCATTTTTATGTCAACCGGACTATTTTATTCAATATTTTGTTTATTTTCTAACTGGAATCTATGCCACAATCTACAACCTGTTAGCTTTCTTTCTTTCTTTTTTTTTTTTTAATTTTTCGAGACAGGGTTTCTCTGTGTAGTCCTGGCTGGCCTGGAACTCACTATGTAGACCAGGCAGGCTGGCCTCGAACTCAGAAATCCACCTGCCTCTGCCTCCCAAGTGCTGGGATTAAAGGCGTGCGCCACCACTGCCCAGCACCTGTTAGCTTTCTTAGACAGTCAGTGTGGTGCTAGTTTGCATTCATTTTGCAAATGAATTCATAAACTCTAGTGAGAATTCTGGAATTTGGGGTTCTTTTTTTAAAAACACAGAAGTATTATAAGAATGTGCTTTTGCTTTAATTCTAAGTATGAGGATATGGGGACTGCTTTGGACTGTCCATAGCAGCTGACTATGATTTGCCTCATGCACTAGGAACGCTGGGAACTTTTTCAGAGGATATGTGGTGAGAGATAGGTTGTTGGTCATTCACAGGGATTGCTTGCAGTTTGTTAATAGTTGTGCTCAAAGAAGAAACAAATGGAAAGAAATTAGATTCAGGGATCTCTTCCCCACCCTCTCTTTCCTCTTTCCCTCCCTCTCTCCCTCTTGACTTTGTAAAATTCTGAGTTTTTCCTCTTGTCCCCATGCTCCCAGATTAGCGACTCTTGACTCAAATATATTTATAGATACCTAGTTTATAAGCTTTGGCTGTTCCATGTTTAGATCATAACTTAATATCCCATTTATTCTAATCTAAGTTCTGCTACATAGCTGGTTACCTCTGCTCACTTCCCATGCCTCTGACTCTTCCATGTTCCAGGGCCAGTCCTCCCATTCTTGGCTCTATCCCAGAATCCTTTCTGCCTACTAGATGTCCCACCTCCAATTCTACCCTTTTCTATAGACCCTAGGTTTTTATTGACAAGTGATGCAACCATATAGTACACAAGAGATTTTTCTCTACACCCTTCTATCCTTCTTTCTCTCTAGTCTAGTGATAGGGAGTGAAACGGAGATAACAGGTGAAAAAAAACGAAGAACCTACAAAGTGGCAAAGGTCAGCCACACTCTACAGTACACATACCATTTGGGTGTTGCAGTGCAATATAATGCACAGATGGATGATTTAGACTACTAACTCGAAGTTCCCTGGTTCTTTTAGGGATGCAGGTCACAAGTGCCCAGTTGACAATGAAATACTGCTGGAAAATCAACTGTTTCCTGACAATTTTGCAAAGCGAGAGATTCTTTCCCTGACAGTAAAGTGCCCAAATAAAGGCTGTTTGCAAAAGATGGAACTGAGACATCTCGAGGTATTAAGGGTGTCTTCTAGCTGTTGTCACAATGTAATCTCTAGAGCATAAAGCCTTTGCTCTGCTACCTGTGTGGTATAGGCTATAGCAATTGGCTAACAGGTTCTTGCCAAATACTAATATCCCTTTCATCATTAAATGCAAAAACTTAGAAAATGTTTTTTTTTTCTTTCTGCTTCAGCTTTGTCCCAGCAACAAAAATAAGTCTGTGTTCTTGTAATATAACAGTTGAAGAGCTCTTTAATTGTAAGAATTAAATTTTGACCCCATAACTTTATTTCTTGCCTTTTGAAATTTTTTTAAAAATAAAAACGCCTTCTAGCCATTACCTCAGCACCTTCTGTTTCCTTTGTTTCTGTGTCACACAGGAAGTGTGACAACCTCATGCTTTCCATTTCTCTAAATTGCACATTGTAGTATCCACTAAATAAAATTTTTATATAGTTAAAAAGTTAGCTAAAGCAATGAGATAATTTTCTTTTTAAATAAGGTAAATCAATTCTTTGATTTTTTTTAAACCAGAAATCAAATATGGTCAATATTCTGTTTGAAATAAATGTTTAGGGCATATTTGAAGTCTGTCCCTCTTATTTAGTGCTTTCTCTTTTTTCTTTTTTTTTTTTTAAAAAAGATTTGTTCATTTGTGTGTATGCATACACATACGTGTGTGTTTGAGTGTGTACTGTGTGTGCAAGTTCCCCTGGAGGCCAGAGAGGTACTGGACCCTTGGAGTTACAGACAGTTGTTGTCAGCCCAGTGTGGCTGCTGAGAACAGAATCCAGATCCTCTTGAAGAGCAGCAGTCACTTTAGTCACCGAGCCACCTCTTCAGCCATTTTTGTGAGAGTGACCCTTTCAGCATTGTTTAAATTGCTAATCTGGAAATCCAACTTCTTCCTAAAACTTCCCTAACTGGAAGTATAAATTTGAGACTTCACATTCTTTTTTTATAAACTTGACATCCACAATTATTAATTGAAAGGTTCCATTAAGATCTTCATACCGTGTATGGCTAGAGAATCTGGGCTTCAGTCGCTGTTCTAATTTGATTTCTGTTGCTGTGATTACTCTGACTAAAAGCAGTTTAGGGTGGGAAAGGGTTTATTTGACTTAGAGCTCCAGATCATTGCCTGTTATTGAGAAAATTTGCTGGCTAGCTCACAGAGCCTTGCTCAGCTAGCTTTTTATCCAGACCAGGACCACCTGCCCAAGGAATGGTGCCATCCACAGTAGGCTGGGCCCTCCCACTTCAATTAATAGTCAAGGCAGTCCCCTATAGACATGCCCGATCTGAGCAGTCCCTCAGTGAGACTTTGTTCTTGGGGTGACTTAGGTTATATCTAGTTGGCAGTTAAAATTAATTCTGAGAGGGAAAAAATGTATTATTAGAAGAGATTGTCTTTAGAAAACTTTTTTATGGTTTTCAAATATTAATCAATTATTTTGCTTTATATAGGATCATCAAGTACATTGTGAATTTGCTCTAGTGAATTGTCCCCAGTGCCAACGTCCTTTCCAAAAGTGCCAGGTTAATACACACATTATCGAGGACTGTCCCAGGAGACAGGTTTCTTGTGTAAACTGTGCTGTGCCCATGGCATATGAAGAGAAAGAGGTATGTGCTAATTTAAATTTGTTTACTGCTTTTTAAGTGCATATTTGAAAGGGTTTAGCATTACATAGGATGTAACTACAAAAATGAGTTTATATCATCAGTTTTTTAAAACCAGTTGTTACGAAAGGAATAAAGTTTCAAGGCACTCACAAATCCTTAAGTGTGGAGTTTGTATTTGCATATCCTTAAAAAGCATTTTAAACTAGTTCCCGAGAGTAAACAATGAAAGAAAGCTGCTAGGAAAGATACATGCTGGCTTCCTTCCCTGTCTGAATTTTAATGAATGATTGGTCATGGACAAACAAGTAGTATGATTACTGTGTAAGATTTCTACAGACTTGTTTCACAAAGAGTGTGAGGTCTTGCATCTCTAAGAGAGACTTCATTAAGTACAGCAAGTGTGCTCTGGTGGTACCAAGTCAGTGTAGAAGCAGTAGAAGCAGCATGGAACCCGGCACTTGTGACGTTGAGTGGTTGTTTTCATTCTCCTGAGATGTAAGGAGGCCAATCAGTTTCATCCTAACAGTGTCTGTCGGGCTGACACTGAAATCCTACCCTGTACTCAGTGACTTCCTTAAAATTGTATTCCTCTAAATTGTTCCTCAGGAAATTGAGCATTTTATATTTTGTATGCTGATAAAATCGCTACTAAATATGTAAAATCTCATTCATAATTGGAACAAATTGGTACCTTTCTCAACCTGAACAAATTGGATGAACTTATGAGGAAAGTTATCTATTTTCAGCCTATCAAGTAAACCAGTTACTGTGTTCCAAAAAATGGGGCTCACCCTTCTGAGAACTTGGGCACCAAAGCCTCCTGCCCTACTGTTTGTTTGTTTACTTTAACTTACTGGAAAGAATTGTTACTAACTTGTCATGCTGATGCTAAAAACTGAAGCCTTTGGAGAATTCCAACATTAGCAAGTACAATCTATGCTAATCAGGAGTACTCTGCCTAGAGGTAAAAAGAAATGAGCTAACAGTGTTGTGTATGCTGACACATTCTTTGAAGAAGTCTGGAGACTAAGTCTCACTAGCAGAAGTCCCACATTTTAACTATGCATAAGCAAATACCCTTCATTTGCTCATGGTGAAAAATTATCTATAAAAATCAGTCTTTTTAATTTTTCAGATTTTCTCATACATTTCTTCATTCTCTCTTACAACTTAGCTCCATGATCAGAGCTGTCCTCTGGCAAATATCATCTGTGAGTACTGTGGTACAATCCTCATCAGAGAACAGGTAGGACTCTCTTTTGCAAATCACTATTTCCTTAAGAGCTTAAACAACTGCTAGGTCTTTTTAATTGACAATTTAAATTAATAAGGCAAAATTAGTACATTTTTAAGCAATCTGTTGTTCAAAATATTATAAAAATTAATGTAATTAACAGACATTTCAAAGGAATCAAAATATAACATTTTAGGTACTTAAAATTCTGAGTCATTTGCATAATATCTGTGTTTATATGTATTTATAAGAACTCCATTGGTTGGTAAGCCAGGTGGTATATGCCTTTAATCTCAGCACTCAGGTGACAGGTGGATCTCCATGAGTTCAAGGCCAACATGACTAGATAGTAAGTTCCAGGACTACACAGAGAGACCCTTCTCCTCCTTGCCCCACAAAAAAGGATTCCATTGGCTAGGGATGGAACTCAGGGGAGGAGAGACTCTGCTTAGTTCCCAGGGCTCCAAGTGTGATCCCTAGCACAGACAAAGAAATGAACAAAAACTCAACCAAATCAGATACGTTTAAGATCAAAACAATTGAAGGTAAAGGCCCCACTTAAAGACAAAACAGACTTACAGAGGATTGGATTTATACACTGCGATGAGGGCCTCCTTGTCAGAGACTGGCTGAGAGCAGGGAGACAGGAGAAAACTCCTCTGCTTAGTAGCTCAGTACTGTGTCATGCCAGCTCCTGGAGTCTGCAGAAGGCTTCCAGAACCTGCAGTGTCCCCAGCTATGGTGATCATCATGGAAGGCAGAAATAGTGATTAAAAAAAACCCTTATAATTATTAATCAAAAAAGGAGAATTCCATCCAGTTGCAATCGGTTGATGTTTAGGGAGTTTACCCACAAAGGATAAATATTAGTCACTAAATCTATGTGTGCCCAGAAACGTCTGTAAGTGAAGAAACTCATTAACTAGCTTACTTATAGGAAGAAGCAACAGGACCTGCCACTTGAGTGTTTCTATGTAGCTGTTAGTAAAGTAGTATTTTTCTAGGAATCCTAATTTGAATGTGTTAAATGTGTTGCTTATGAAGTCATCTCACAGCTCTGGTTTTCCTTTTATGTTCTCAATTAATATTTGATGGAAACTATGCTATATTTATAAAAGCTCAACAAAAATAAAATGTAATAAAGACAGAATCCATAAATGAAACATCAGAAAAATTGGACTTTGATCCTTGCTGTGACATGGACGTCATCTCAGTCAGTCCACAACTGTGGCTCAATCTCTACTGAAACTTGGGCCCTACTTTTACTTGGCTTCTCCCTCCCTCTTTCTGTCCTTCCTCTCCTTGCTCCTCCTCTTCTGTCACCCTATCTTTTCTTTCTTTTCTTTTTTCCTTTCTGTGCTGGGGTTTCACATCCCAGGTTCACATATGATAGGCAAGAGCACTTTGCCAGTGAGCTGCCTATCCAACCCCTTGCTACTTTTTCTGTATTTGGTTGGTTGATTTTGATTTTTTTTTTCAAGGTGTCTCCATGTAGCCCTTCCTGGCCTGGAACTCACTATGTAGATCAGGCTGGTTTTGAACTTACTGAAATCTACCAGCCGCTGCCTCTGAGTGCTAGGATTAAAGGCTGTGCCTTCATACCTGGCTCCCTTGGTACCATTTTTAAAGTATGGTCTCCTTTAATGAACTCGCCCTAAAGAGGATATCTTTGAGCACCCAAATCAAAGACCCAAATTTCTCCACCATGTCACCATGGTGCACATGAATGTCCTAGCAGATGCTCTCAAGAACCTCAGCCGTGCTGAAAAGAGGTCCTGAGTGAGCACACCAATCCTTTGGCTGTGCTCCAAAGTCATTCATTGTTCACGTAGTTACCATGATAGCAAAACATGGCTGCATGGCAAATTTGAAATCATTGATGATCACAGAGCTGGGAGAGTCGTTGTGAACCACACAGGCAAGTATGCAATGATCGACCCTAGGTTTGACAGCTCAAAGGATAGAAAATGACAGAGCAATCTGTTCCAGTCCCGTCAGTATGGCTTCATTGTACTGACAACCTCAGTTGGCATCATAGACCACAAAAAAAAAAAAAAAAAAACAAGATAAAAATACACAGGAGGGAAAATCCTGGGGTTCTCTTTCTAGAGCTGTAAAACATATAAGAAAAGTCTCCATGATCTGTGCTCAGGGTCAGTCTTTTTTAACCTTTCCAGCAGAATAGCAAATGTATGGCAGTGTGGAATGTGCCGACTGGTAATACTTCTCTTAAATCAACTAAGCCAGTCCTGTAACCACACCTTCACTTGAGTTGAGGCTGGGGTGCTGTGTCCAGTCCAGGATGGTTGCCTCTCTACCATATAACAACAGAGTTCCCCAGTAGAACCAGAATAGGCCGGGGCTTCAGACATAAGGTAACTTATAAAAGGTTGTCAGACGAGAAGTAACAGATCTGGTCAGTGGTTTTAATGAATGTATGACTTGTCCCTTATTAAATGACTGAGATTTCAGAGAGGGCTTTGGGGTTGTCAGAGTGTTTTCTTGAAAAATACCACAAGAGGGCGCCAGTTCCCTACAGTAGAAACAAATCCATTGTAAGAAATGAAGTTTAGTAAAATGGGAGGTGATATTGTAAGATGTTACTACTTAATTTCTCTCAGAATTGTGAAGAAGCCATATATAGTTTTGCTTCATATAAGTTAAATTTACTTTTAAATGTACTGACATCATCTAGAACATGATATGCAGGGGAAGACATTTTTCAGCCTTTGTTTTGATTTTCAGATGCCTAATCATTATGATCTAGACTGCCCAACAGCTCCGATCCCTTGCACATTCAATGTTTTTGGCTGTCATGAAAAGGTAAGTTTTCTTTGAATTCTGGAATATGAATTTTTAAAAAATATACTCAGATCTATGGCCTACTGAAGAATACTAACAAATTTAAATTTTAAGTTTTTATAAAACATTTATATAAACATCATTGGTGTAAACTATTGTGAGTACTGATACCATTACACACAATACTTGGCAGTGGCTAAAGTATTTAAGCATAACTGAACATGTCTAAACTACATATTTGTCTTTTTCCATTTGTGTGTGCACGTACATGTGCACGAATGTACATCAGTATGTATGGGGGTCCGTGTGTTCCATGCATGCATGTGGCGGTCAAAGGACAGCTTATAGGAGTTACTTTTCTCCTTCTACCATGTGGATCCCAGGGGATCAAAGGGTTATCAGTCTTGGTGGCATTATTCATTGAGCCATCTTAACAGCCTGTGGACTGAATCTTCGCAGGTGGGAAGGACAGTGTTCAGGGCAGCCCTGGACAATGCTTCAGGCGTTGCTAGCATCTGCCTATATCAGGTGGCTCACAGTGGCCTGGAACTCTAGCTCCAGAGGATCCTCTGGCCCCTGTAGCACCTGCATTTGCATGTACATCCCCAAACACACCTATAGTTTAAAATAAAAATAAAATTTTACCAAAAAAAAAAAAAGTCCAAGAAGACAAGGGAAAGGGCTGGGGAGGTGGCTCAGAGGTTAAGAGCACTAAGTGCTCTTCCAGAGGTCCTGAGGTCAAATTCCCAGCAACTACATGGTGGCTCACAACCATCTGTAATGGGATCTCTTTCTGGTGTGTCTGAGGACAGTGACAGTTTACTCATGTAAATAAAATAAATAGATAAATCTTTTTAAAAAAGACAAGGGAAAATGAATATGGTGATTTATTAAAGTATTTTTCTGTTTTGCAGTTTTTTTATTTTTTGTTTTTTATGTTATTCAATCTAGCAATGGCAGGGAAGACTGAAGTAGAATAAGGAAAGGGAGTATGTGAGCTTTTCACTAACAGCCCCCAAAATCAGGGCAGCATGAGTAATGAAAGTGAGGGGAGAGAGATGTAGGAGCCCAGGCATATTACAGAGGAGTCTAATAGGAACTAAATAGATGGGCAGAGAAAGGGGGGGCGCATCCAGAATGAAAGTCTAATAAGAACTAAGTAGATAGAGAAAAGGCAGGGCATCCAGAAGGACTGGAGCCTTAGTCATTGGCTCGGAGGGAAAGACTTCAACAAAAGCAGTGAACACAGGCAGAAGCTTACAAAGGAAGAGAAGGTGTTTTAATGGAATTGAGTCTTCTCAGCTCTGGCACATTTGAGTGGAGATGGCCCACATGTAAGAAACGGTGAAGTGGTATTACAGGGTGAGTGTTACAGGACAGAGAAGCAAACAGTACTTATAACAAGTGATGCAGTGAGCTGGACAGTCCCGCCACTGTCCCCAGGGCAGCTTCAAGAGAGGGTCACCCTGTGAAGTGTCTGACAGTTTGATGTGTGTGTTGGTGTCATTCTGTCTGGGGTATGCAATTACATGTTTGCTTCTCCACTGTACTTTTACAAATACTTAAACATACCTCACAGTTTAAAAACTAAAATAGAATGTTAACTCATATTTAAATGTTATGAGAAAGTTCTTTATTGTGTACATAGAGAAAAATGTTACATATATCAAAATATTAGTGAAGAGAGATAGTTGGTAGCCTGTCTTCTTTTTACTCACCTGTATTTTCTATTTTTTGATAATATAATTATGATTATCATAGAACATTTGGGACTTGATGACCTTAGAATACCATAGTGATGGCAGTTAGCAAGCAGTCAGCACCATAAGTGTGAGGTGAGGACTTGGCAGATAGGCCCAGGTGGTTTTAAATGAAAGGGGGAATAATGCTATTGGCTAAAACAAAGCATGACCGTAGAGGTTTGCTTTGTTTTTATAATGCAAAGATTCTGTCAGCTATAATCTGAGGAGGGAAGCATTAGAGGAAGAAGGAGCATACAGAAAAGAGACCTGGGTGCTTGTTGTCTGAGTTGGCAAAGGAGGGGTGTAGACGCTGCTTTCACAGACAGAAGGGAGAGTTATCAGAGTGACAGCTCAGAGTGTTCATCAGTTAGCTCCAACAAAATGAGAGGAGTATTTCATTGGATCAGGTGACAACAGAGAAGTGATAAAGATTTCAGAGAAATTGTGATGCTCCTTTTCCAGCCTCTTGCTGGCTGGCCTACTCTTTTTCCTCGACCTCAGTGATGTCCACAGCTTAGAGCTTGTTCCTCATTTCAGATGCAGAGGAATCACTTGGCACGACACTTGCAGGAGAATACCCAGTTGCACATGAGACTGTTGGCCCAGGCTGTTCATAATGTTAACCTCGCTTTGTGTCCATGTGATGCTTCCTCTCCATCCCGGGGATATCGCCCAGAGGACCCAAATTATGAGGAAACTATCAAACAGTTGGAGGGTCGCCTAGTAAGACAGGACCATCAAATCCGGGAGCTGACTGCCAAAATGGAAACTCAGAGTATGCATGTGAGCGATCTCAAACGGACCATCCGAACTCTTGAGGACAAGGTTGCCGAAATGGAAGCACAGCAGTGTAACGGGATTTACATTTGGAAGATTGGCAACTTTGGGATGCACTTGAAATCCCAAGAAGAGGAAAGACCTGTTGTCATTCATAGCCCTGGGTTCTACACAGGCAGACCTGGGTACAAGCTGTGCATGCGCCTGCACCTTCAGCTACCGACGGCTCAGCGCTGTGCAAACTATATATCCCTCTTTGTCCACACAATGCAAGGAGAATATGACAGCCACCTCCCCTGGCCCTTCCAGGGAACCATACGCCTTACAATTCTTGATCAGTCTGAAGCAGTTATAAGGCAAAACCACGAAGAGGTCATGGAT
The DNA here is from genome assembly GCF_004785775.1 of Grammomys surdaster. NCBI lineage: Eukaryota > Metazoa > Chordata > Mammalia > Rodentia > Muridae > Grammomys > Grammomys surdaster. The sequence continues at coordinate 5,951,407 of NW_021604618.1, forward strand.
GCTAAACCAGAACTGCTTGCCTTTCAGCGACCCACAATCCCACGGAACCCCAAAGGTTTTGGCTATGTAACATTTATGCACCTGGAAGCCTTAAGACAGGGAACTTTCGTTAAGGATGATACATTATTAGTTCGCTGTGAAGTCTCTACCCGCTTTGACATGGGTGGCCTTCGGAAGGAGGGTTTCCAGCCACGAAGTACTGATGCAGGGGTGTAGTGTCCATTTACTTGTGTTCAAAAACAAAGAACCATATGGAAAAGCCATGCTTTCTGTGCCCGGTCCCAGTAAACAATAGTCAAACAAGCAGTGGGAGAGGTGTGAGGCCTAGCAGCAGATGTCATCAGTGAGATCACATTCCACTCCTCACTGTTGACAAATATCTGAGGCAATTCCCATGGAAACCTACACGTCCCCTCTGTCTTCAACACCTTCACATTTAAGGGCCTGTGGCTCATCTGTTTGTCAGGGTACCTCTTCACTGTGCTTCCATGGGCTTCTCGGATGTCCATGTACTTTACTGTAAAACAAAGGCCAGAGTTAGTGTGCTGAAACTCAGTCGTTTAATAATGCTGGTGCCTTAACAACTCGAGGTGTTTTAGGACACTTTACTTTATTAAACATGAGAATCACCACTGCCTGTGCTGGTGCCAGTGGAAAAGTTACTGCTCTGGTGTTGAGTTCTCATTGTAGTTGACTCCTGTGAATTTCAGAGGCTTTGAACCATGGTCCCTGGAAAGCTTAAGTTCTCATGTACTCCCTCCTCCATTGTTCACTAAGGATCCAGGGACCGGTTTAACCCTTACTTATTTAGTGTGAATGTATTGTCCATTGAACACCAAGCATTCTCCCCTGCTTTCATATTTTGAAATACGTTCCCGGCAGCATCTTCCCAGTTTGTAATACTGTGGTCACATGGTTGCTAGCTGTTGAGTATTATTGCCATGTAACCTTTCTTGCCTGTTCAGTGCAGCTTGGTTTCCACAGCCCGTTGCACATCTTCTGTTGCTTGCAAATACAAAATCACCAGCCTGAGCAAGTGATTGAGCTCATCGGCCATTAAATGGCACCTCATAGGTGATGACAGCAACTCTTACAGCCAGGGAACTTCAGCCCTCTTAACTAACTTTTGATTTAGCTTAGTTAATTGAAACAAAATTGATTTCTCCAAGGGGCTGGAGAATTGGCTCAGTGGTTAAGAGCATTCGCCGCTCTTCCAGAGGACCCCCAGTCTGTAACTCCAGTTCCAGGGGTTCTGACACCCTTATACAGACACTCATACAGGCAAAACACCAGTGCACACAAAATTAAATAAATAAATAAATAAATAAATAAATAAATAAATATTGATTTCCTCAAAACAGAATTTATTGGAACTTGGGAAATTGTAGGCACCTGAGAGATGCCTAATCCAAGGTTGGCTCTCACGGCTGTGTGGACGCTCAGCTTGAGTGGTGGCTTTAGTCCAGCTCAGTAGAGGTTCTGAGCATATTCTGTGGAATGTATTAGCATGGCAGGTGTCCCTAATGTGGAGAGGTGACTGTTGTGCTGCTGTGTATTTGTTAATGTCCTGTACATATGTAGTACTTTGGAATCTAGTTCTCAGGGAGTCCTACGACTAGTTAGAGCCTTTGTAAGGAAGCGGAGGGAATCCTCTACTGCTGTTTACACAAGATCAGCTACGTGTTCTGGTAATACGGAAGGCATTCGTATCTCCAGCTGAATAGGAGTCCCAGCAGTGCTCAAACCTGCCCTGCTTCCAGAGAATGCTCAGAGCCCTTGATCAAGGAGTCTGATTTTCAGCTGTAGCTAGCAAGAGTCACTTTGACCTCTTCATGTTTCCCCTTGCTTCCATTCCACCCATGAAGGTGAGGGAAAGGCCTTGTCCCTTACCATTAGCACAAGCTAATCACAGGTCTCTGGTTGGGTCATGGAAATGTGTGTCCCTTAGCTGAGCTGCTTGTAGCACCTTCTACCTAAGGAACGCTGCATGGCCTCCAGTCTTGTAGTTGTTTCCCAGTGGATAAATGTGGCTTTGGTTGTTGTTGTTGTTGTCGTCGTTTTTTTACAGCAAACAGTAGTTATTTCTATATTTATTTAGAAATTGCCTGAAGAAAATGTAATCAGCTAGTTGAGGACTTATTTTCTGTATGTCTTTTTTAACTTTTTTACATTAAATATCACCACAAAATATCAGCTCCCCTCCCCCTCTCCGTGTTTCAGAAAAGGAAATGACATTTAAGAATTTCCTGAGCAGATTTCTCTTTTTAAAATGTCTCTATTAGGAAGAACAGCCATTTCCTGCTTTGGTTTTGACTGTTTTTTTTTTTTTAAGAAAAAAAAATTTTAGTATTTTTTTAGGGTTTTTTTTTTTTTTTTTTGCATAAGTTAAACTGTTCCCAGCTTTAAATTGTTCCTACCTATAAAGCAAGTCGGACTAGGTGTTTCTAGTGTCCATCTTGAGAAGCTCAGTGCTAAGCCACCGAACACTGACAATGCTCACTAAACGGCTTTAACAGTGGAAAGTTGGTGTGACTGTCCCTACTACTAACACAGATATGTCACTTCAGTTTAGGGTCCATCAGCTAAAATGCATCTTAGGTAGTTTTAGAACTTGCAGCATTTGGTGTTTGTCATAAGCCAACCAGTTATTTCATGATACTCAATTGCCATGAATTCAGAGTTAAAATAACCAAGCTGACATTCAGAGCCAGCGTCTAGAAAGGTCCTCAGGATCACGTCTTAACTAGAAAGCTGGTTTCTCTATCCGTACTTCACCAGCTCCCCAACTCCTAACCATTCTCTTTGTACCAAGTGGCCTACAAGAATCTACAGTCCAGCGTGCATTGGCCGTCTTTTCTTACCAGTCTAGAGCATTGCTATTTTTAAAGTTGTTTCTCCTTAGAAAAACGCCCAACTTACTATTGAAGATTTTTCTCCAAGTCATACATATTCCGATCAGGCCAGATGGTGGTTCTAGTGTAGTAATTGGTTACTGTCCTTTGGCTATCACCGTTTCTAGCCATTCTTCTTTCTTTCGGAGAATGAAGAGGAAAAGTGCATTAAAGTGCAAGAAGTGTGCCCTCACTCTAGTAAAAGCAACTGACAGGTGTGGGATGATCCCCAACCATTAAGTTCTGTGACTGGTATAAAGTTGAATTTGCACCAATATCAAACAAAATCAGACTAATGTAAATTATGTGTGCAATTAGAATATCTTCTTAAGGAGAAGCTGCTTGTTTCTGCTTTATCTAGAGTTTCCTTTAATTCTCTTGTGACTAGAAAGCATTTTAATTACTATCGAGGTTATTCTTAAGACTTTGAAGTGCCTTTCTCTTTTTGTCTTTTCTGACTTGCCTCAGATTCTCTCCATCGTCTTAACATAAAATGTCATTACATTTTTTTCTGGGGTGTTTGGTGATTAGTTTCCTGGTTGCCTTAAGGGAGTGAACAAGGCATAGTCAAGAGACATTTGATTGTCCGTTGAAATACTCTTTTTAAATGTCAGCGTTCTCAGGGTGACTGTCATTTGTTTCAAAGTTGATGTGATTGTCTGGGGAACAGATGGATGCTTCCCAATTCCCAGAATCCATAAAAATGAAACCAGATGTGATAACCTGAACTCGGGACACTGGGTCACAAGCCTTGAAGTCACTCGAAAAGGACGAAGCTATTTATTTCTGTGTGTTCTCTGTGTCCTTGATGTTTTAAACTGATCAACCCCACCCCCACCCAAAAAATTCAGGTTAGTAAAAAATATAATAATACAAGAAAACAATTCTAATTGAAAACACTGTGGAATGTGGAGAGGAACTTCTTTTCCTGTCCTGTGTCTCCTCAGCAGAACCCAGCCCTGCCTGACAGAGAAGAAAAGGGTGGCCTGCTGGTCACCTTCCACAAAGAATGTAGCCCAGACTGTCTCCTGAAAACCCAGTTTCCTTCGGTGCAGGCTCCAGGATTGGGCAGAGACCCCATTCTGGTCACTGGCTGAACTCCTGTTCTTAGCATACTGTGCATAGTCCTGGCCAATAGTAACAAGATTTAATGGAAGTCAAAGTGGAAGCTGGTTGTTTCTGGGTAGCCTGCTTGTCATGTAAGTCACTTGGTGAAGTGAGAATGTTCTTTTTCCTGCTTTTCTGCTAGGACTTTGCTATGGCAGGTATGTTTAAAGCCTAGTGACCTCCTACCGTCTAGGATCTGCAGTGACATTAGGTTTGCTCTGTGATTTAATGTTACTTTAATGTAATTTCTAATTGCTCTTTAAGACTGTTCAATCCTGAAATAATTAAACAACTTGGAGTTGTGTAAAATTCTCCTCGGAAACTTGTGATATTTATTGTAATTCACATTGTAGCTTCTGCTTTATGCTAACTTAAAATTTGTGGGAATGTTATGAGGAATTTTAATCTTATTTCTTCGTCTACAGGAATATTTTTCATAAAAGATTTATTTGGAAGCTTCTGGTTATGCAGAATGTTACTTTCTTAAGGGTATAATTTGGGGCACATTTTGCTAATATATATGATTTCAGGATTATGTTCCCTGGGGACTAAAGACAAGTGATTTAGCATATAGCTACTAAATTTAGAGTCAGGATCTAGATTGTTGTAAGGATCTCTGTAGCCTCTGTGGCCAGCAGCGTGGTAATCCCCGGAAGGCAAGAATGTAGTTCAGTTCAGTGCAGTGAGGTACTTGTTGTTGCTTCAAATTTCTGTAGTATGATGCTGAGTGGTTTATTTTTAGCATATGTAAGCCCAGCTCACCTTGGTGAAAACTTTTCTCATGATAATTAACTCAGTCCTGTGTATACGATAAAAGCATACATAAATCTCTTTGAGGAACAAAGTAAGCTAAGAAAAGATTAGATATAAACACATCAAACCATTATATCATAAGTGTAGCACCTTCCATAATGGCTTCTATAGACTGACTTAAAAAAAAAGCTTTGAGGGGAGGGGCTCAGACATGGACTCCTACCACACAGATTGCCCAAAGGACCCCAAGCTGGAATGCTTTTCTGTTCCCAGCCTTCTAGGTGGATAACAGGTTATGCATTCCTTCTCTTTGAAAGTACATCCCTGTATCCTAACATTCCAGGTTCCCCTAGTGCTAACTGTGAGCACAAGGACCTCCATGCTTCCTACAGATTTTATTGCTCACTGACCACTTATGTTCAATTTTATTTCTAATAGTTTAGCTACCTGTAAAATGGGAGCTGTAAAATGGGAGCTGGGATTTGAAATTTAGATATTATGGAGTAGTTAACATTATTAATACTTAGGTCCGTTTAGGGAGATATTGTATAAACTTAGATTGCTTATAATTTTATAACTATGAAAAACTGTATAATAAAATCTGACTTTTAAAAAAATCAAAATGTGGGCTGGAGAAAGGGCTCAGTGGTTAAAAGTACCACCTGCTTTTCCAAGGTCCTGAGTTCAATTCCCAGCAACCACATGGTGGCTCACAACCATCTGTAATGAGATCTGATGCCCTCTTGTGGGTGTCTGAAGACAGCTCCAGTGTACTTATATAAATTAAATAAATAAATAAATCTTTTTTAAAACTCAAAATGCAGTGGTCAGATGGTCACAAGCATACTGTGCTCAGACCTTTCCTGCTGTGGAATTGGTAAGGTGTCTTTCTAGTGCTTCTGGACTTGGAGAAAATGCACTGTATGAGGCGGGGTTATAAAGATGAGGTGCAGATGGTAGTAATCTTAGGTTTCAATTGAGCAGGTTTGTTTAGAGACAAATTGAAACAGTCGTCAGATTCAGTACCCCACATTCATCCACACGTGCCACACACGATGCTGTACAAAGCAAACCCTGCCTGGCCTCCACCAGCTCCCTCCAGCCAGTGTAGCTGATGGCAGAACTTACACAGAGGGAAGGTCTGAGGTTTCTGTGCTGAGCAGGTTCCCTGCACTCCATCTAAGAGATATGTATGACATCTTTCCAAACCCAGGTCACCAATGCACACTCACATGCGTCTCACACAGGCACCTGTGGTCTGACTTTCATTTGCATCTTAGCTGTAAAAATAAGACCAAGACAACATGCCTTGAATTTTTTGAATATAGATACAGACTGACATACCTCCTCCTCCCCTCCTTTACTTTCTTATCAGCTTGTGTAATGCACAGTAGCTTTACAAATGAATACTTAAATACTTAATTGAAATGATTATATACATAGATATGCAAATATTGCAATGGTTTTAATAAAATAACTAATGTGCTTTAGTGTTACTCTGAAGTACTGGGCCTTGCTATGATGAAAAGAGAACAAATACCAGGTTCTAGTTTCTATTTGAAATTTAAAAAAAAAACAAAAACAAAAACATGAATACCTTTGCCCTTAAACAGTAAATGAGGACTCAGTGTAGCTCCTGATTTGGGCAATGATTTCTAGCCTGAAGCTTCAAGTCTGACACACAAGCCCAGAGACAGTTTTCTATAGCCACTGTAGGCCTAGTGAAAAATAAGTGACCCCATGAATATTTTTCTAACAAAAACTGGCAGGGGTCTCCATTCTCCCTATTGCCAAGCCTGTAGGCTCACTCTGCCCTCCCCTTAGCAAACTCCCCTGCTGCTTTGTATCTATGTCTGGGTGTTTACCTGTCTGTGTCTGCTTATCTTGTGTCTGCCAGGTACCCTAGGAGGCAGAAGAGTGGATTGCATCCCCTGGGACTGGAGCTACAGATGGTTGTGAGCTCTTATATTGGTTCTGAGAATCAAACGTATGTCTTCTAGAAAAGCAGCTGGTGCCCTTAACTGGGCCATCTCTCGATTACGAGGTTGTTTGTTTTTAAAATAAAGCTGTTTCTGTTATAGGGCTCTTAAAAGTTTTGTTAGAGGCCTTTGTGTCAAAAACAAACATAGCATCCTTGAGTATAATATGAAAGCTGGTAAGACATTTAAGTGCTTTAAAAGATGCTGCCTTAATTTTAAATTCCAAACATGAAACACTGTTAAATCATAAGATTTTTTTTTTAATCATAAAAGACTTTTAGCATTCCACTCCTATTTTTAGGTAAGCTGTGTATTCTATGAATGACTGTTTCCATATTTTTATTTAATTTGTTTGCATGTATCTGTTCATGTGTATGCATGTACGTACTAAGTGTTGATATACATTCGTAGATGACCATGTTGGGGTTACACCTGCAACATATATGCAGGTGGAGGCTAGAAGTCAATGTCCAGTGCCTTCCTCAATGATTTTTCCCTTTATTTTTTGAGACAGGGTCTCTCGCTGAATCTGAAGCTCACAAGTTTGGCTAGACTGGCCAGTGAGCTCTGGGGATCCACTTTTCTCGGTCTCATCCTCCACAATGCTGGAGTTACAGCCCCATGCCTGGCTCTCTTACCTGGGTGCTGGGGATTGAACTCGGCTCCTCATGCTTGTGCTGCAAGCCTTTCACCAGCTGAGCTGTCTTCCCAGCCTGTGTCTGTATTTTATTCATTGTATACTAGGACTGACATGGGTAGGAGTGCCTCACAATGTAGCACAGTCTTACAAAAATAATCCCTGAGTGTGCTCTTTCTCCACAACGCCTGAGGCAGCCAGAGGGGGGAAGGTTTACTGTGGCTCATGGTGTAGGACAATTCAGTCCATGGCTGACCTTGTAGCTTTGGGCCTCTGGTTGTACAAGAGTCTGTGGTGGAGTTGCACACATTCTAGAATCGAGCAGAGGAGCAGGCTGGGCCTCGGAGTCCCCTTCCATGTGCATATACCTAATGCTAACTTCCTCCAACAGTCTCCACCTTTTGTTTGATTGTTGTTTTGTTGCTGTTTTTTCAAGGGCGGGGTTTCTCTATGCAGCCCTCGCTGTTCTGGAACTGGCTATATAGATAGACTAGGCTGGCCTCGAACTCACGGGGATCAGCCTGCCTCTGCGTCCTGTGTACTAGGGTTAAAGATGTGCCACATTACTGTCCAGCAATGCCTCACTTCTTTTTTTTGTTGTTGTTTTGTTTTGTTTTGTTTTTCAAGACAGGGTTTCTCTGTGTAGCCCTGGCTGTCCTGGAACTCACTCTGTAGACCAGGCTGGCCTCGAACTCAGAAATCCTCCTCCCTCTGCCTCCCAAGTGCTGGGATTAAAGGCGTGCGCCACCACCACCCGGCTAATGCCTCACTTCTTAAAGAGTTCCACTGTCTCCAAATACTGCCTCGGCCTGAGGCATGTGGCCTCTAGGGGGCATTTTCAGATCTAAACTATAGCAGTCAAGGTGGAGAATTTTACATCTGATATAAAACTAGGTCTGATCACAGACTTCATACTCCAGAAGCTAAATAATAAAACCACACTAAAAGCCAGATTTCCAAATCCTTAAAAAGAATGATATACTCATATTAATACCAGATGAGCATGTATTAATTTTATGAAATCTGGCTGTTTCTTGGCTTTTAGCTAAGATAACATGCAGTAAAACATTTTATGAAACCTTAAAGAGGGAACGAAGGGATGTTACAAGTTGTTCAAGGGAGAAGGCAAATGACACACACAGAAGTACTGGAATATATCTGTAAACAGACCAAGGCTAGCTTCCTCTGAAGCACGGGAAGGAAAGAGATGAACAGGGCTCTGTTCCCCCTCTAAACTCCATAATTCCTCTGCTTTGCATTCAGCTATCTACAAGGCAGTCGTGTTCAGTAAGTCTCCTCAGAACTTCAGGAACCCGAAGCTATTATGTATAGACTGAACAGTGCTGAGGTCACTGAAGCAATTCTCCCCACACCCTGTGCTGAAAGCTCAAAGAAATGTGTGGGTCGTAAGTAAACAAATCTGGACCTGGTTGTGCAGGCCGGCAGTCCCAGCTACTCGGGGTAGGCATAGGTTCAAAGCCTGCCAATGCGATGGTAAGCCTGACATCCCAAGACATGGCAGAAGGAAAAAAACTGGCTCCTGCAAGTTTGTCCTCTGACCTCCACACGTGCTTGCACTCATACACAATAAACATATTTTAAGATATACTTTAAATGAGGCCTAGGGCACTTTTCTAACAAGTTTGAGGGCCGAGAGTCAATTCCCAGAACTGAAAACAGAAAAGTTTGAGGTTCCCTTTCAGCCTGTTATCATATTCCTCTGTCAAAATTTTAGCAACCATAAAATTCCAAACTAGAAGATTGCCTGACAACAGAGCAAACCCAGTGTACGAACACCAGAGGACCCACTTTCAATTCCCAGCACCCACATGACCACTAACAAACATCCGTAACTCCAGTTCCAAGGATCTGATGCCCTCTTCCGGTCTCCGGGGACAATGTGCACATGGGGTGCACAGATATAAATGCAAGCAATATACCCATGAAAATAAAACTAAAATGTATTACTCTTTTAAAAACAGAAAGAAAAAGAAAAAGAAAGAGAACAATGTAGCAGTAGGTGGCAGCAGAACTCTACTCCTGAAGAATATAGCCTTCCAAAAAAAGGAAGAAAAAAAAAGTGTGAAATAGGATTAACCAGGGGCCCTGTATCTTTAAATGCTCCATACATTTTCCTGAGATTGTACCTAAGAAGTTGTACTGGACTCATTTTTCTGGGAAGCAAGTCCTTAATTTTTGCTTTATACCCAGTAAAAGCTATGAGGCATTTTCTCCAAGCGTTGGAGAGCTTTATTGCAATCATATCCACCAATTGGTTGCTAGCTAGCTTCAAGATAGAAATACTTGGGGAGTTACCAGATCATAGCATACACTGACATTTCTGAAAGTCAATTAAGAGTTAAATTTTGGCCGTTTCACGGAATTCAACCTATACATACCATACAGATTCATGGTCACCCCCAATCCCTATTTTATCACAGCTGATGGTGGGTTCACACTTAAGTTCAACTGCTTTGTACAAGTTGTTTAGGAAAATGGACTATCTGGCTTTAGTCCATCCAGAGGTCCCAGTGTTGGGCTGCAGTTATCTTTGTCCCCTCAGAACGAGAACCAATGTGACATCAGCATCCTTGCCCATCCAGTTCACTGTGGCTTTCTCAAGGTATTTGAGCAAAGGGCCTACCCCCCACCAGGTGCTCGTTCATGAAAATGCCTATTAAGGGCTGAGGGTATAGCTTAGTGATTAAGTGCTAGCCTAGCATGTACAGGGCTCTGGATTCTGTCACCAGCACTTAAGAAAAAAAGAGAAGGAAGAGGAGGATGGAGGAGGTGAGAGAGTAGAAGAGAAGAAAGAGGAGTGTGAAGAAGAAGCTGCCTCCACTACTGAGACCACCTATGGCTAAACCTGTAACCAACACGCTGCATTAGGCTCCAAGAGGGGTGGGCAAAGGAATCTTCATTCTAAGGATGCTCGCAGGCACCTGCAGCCAGAGTAGGTAATCACTAGCAATGGGAGGAGGGGTGAGTGCATGTACATCAGCATCAAATGGGACTGTTAAAAGCAGGACTCTCATACCAGTGTAGAAACTGGAGCGTGTCAAAGGCTGTGCTCTGTTCATTAATTTATGAATGAACCATAAGGCAAAGCTGATTCAATGAGCGCTTGGCTAGAGAGGCTTATAGAACCCAGCAGGAGAAGCATGCTCAAAACAAATGAGAATTCCAAAGTGAGATTACCTGGTTATACGGGAGGATGGCAATGTCCCTGGGGAGTGTGGGGGAGGGGGAATACTATGGAATTTGACCCAAACTCACACACAACTTCAGTGTCTAGGCTCTAACAGAAACTAGAGAATCTAATACATGAAATCCTAGAAAACCTAATAATTCTTCAGAAGGTCTGTTAAACATGAGAAGAAGAGGCTATTTGAATTTAGCCTTATTTTTTAGTTTCAATTATTCTGTTTGAGAGTTTGTTTGTTTGTTTTGTTGTTGTTGGAGACAGTTTCTCTGTGTAGCTCTTGTTGCTCTGGAATTCACTATGTTGATCAGACTGACCTCAAACTCAGAGATCCACTTGCCTCTGCCTGCTGAGTGCTGGGATTAAAGTTATGTGCCGCCCTTGCCTGGTCGTGTGTGTGTGTGTGTGTGTGTGTGTGTGTGTGTGTGTAGACAGCAAACTGTGAAATGGACTCCATCACACCTCTGGATTAGAATTCAGGTTGGAGCAGTTCTATTCAAGATCAAGAACCAATGGAGGAGGTACTGAGGGAGATCCAGTTTATGTCTGACCAAGGAGGTCTCCTTGGATTTTTGGGAACTCGGCAGTCACTTCTTCCTACTATTTAACTAAGAGACTTCTTATCTTTTCCTTCAAAACTCGTCATTTCTTTTTAAATTTATTTTATTTTTTTAAGCTCGTCATTCTTAACAGCTTCTCTTAGAAGTTTATCATAAAAGCTCAGTAAGCTTCCACATCCTGTTCTTTACACTTAATTGAAAAATTCAAATACGTTGTTTAAACATCAAAACCATCCCCTGCTTTCTGTGACACAATATCCACCTCAGGAGTTAAACTATCAACATCAAGAAATATGAGGGAGAAAGGCTAGAAGTCCCAACTCTATAGTCTCACTCTGTGTATCAGATGGACGGGTGGTGTATGTGCAGGTGCATGTGTGAGGAAGTCAGAAAGCGTCCTCAGAGGTCATTCCTCCTCGGAGGTCATCCTCCTCGGAGGTCATTCCTCAGGCATCATCTACCTTGGTTTGGGACAGGGTCTCTTACCAGCCTGAAATTCATCAAGTGGACTAGACTGGCAGGCCAGGGAGCTCCGGGGATCCTCCTGCCTCAGCCTGCGCAGGGCTCAGCTTGCAAGTGCCACCAAGCATACAGATGAAGCATTCCCTGCCCCGCTTAGGCTGTGTTGTAACCTTTTGATTCTGGAGTGGGGAGTTTAGAAATGAAATATCTGCCTGGAATAAATGCTGTAGTTTAGCAGCTTCCGTATTTCAGTTCCTTCTTATTTCAAATAAGGTCAACATGGAGTGATATCTTTTGTAAAGCGGATTTCCAGCATGCCCTTTGCTTCTTCTATGGCTGTTTTCCTCTCTTTAAAAATAAGGCTTTGTCTCTGTCTTGTCATTGAATTGTCTTAATAAGTTTTATTTTGGGGTCGAGTTGAGCTCTGTGCCTCATGCATGCTGAGCTTGTACCCTACCACTGACTGACCTATGCTCCCAACTTCCTAAACTAACTGTGAAGTGAGTTAATAAACTCATTTCACAGAACAAATTTATCATTCATTCATTTATTTTTGTAATAGCATCTCATTTAGTGACTTTTAAGATTTGAAAACAAATCGTTGGACTTAAAATAATTTTATTAATGTATGTTTTATATTCATATATTTCTCCAATGTCCAGGTGTCTCTATGCCAACAATCATAACAGTGTCATTCACAAGTACAAAAGGGGTTTTAAAAAATCCAAACCCCCACACTGGATGCATAGAACATTATGCATGCAATGAAATATTCTTCAGCCTTAAAGATGAAGAATTTTTTTTTAATCTGAAGTATGGAGGGATATTAAAGGCGTGCTAAGTAAAATGAGCCAGTCACAGAAGGATGAGAACTGCAGGGTCCTACATACAGGAATCATGTAGAATCACAACCGAAAGTAGAAGAATCCTACCCACTATGAGGAGGGGCAACCAGAGTTGGTGCAGCATGAATAGGGAGAGTCAGATGGGAAGTTCTGGCGTGTTCTGGAAGTGGGTGTCTGGAGATTCATGACAGTGTGATTTGCTCATGCCACAGAACTATGTGATTAAAACTAGTTAAACTGGAGTCAGACACAATGGCGTATGTCTGTCATCCCAGCACCCAGAAGGATGAGGAAGAAAACTCATGTGAGCCAAGCTTGAGCCACACAATGAGCCCCAAGTCAGCCTGGCTGCATAGTATGTGTACCAATTGTTTCATAACACTGCTTGAATACACACGTGTGGCATGTGTGTGTGTGTGTGCGTGCGCGCATACTTTTTCATTTCTCTTAAGTGGCAACCTAGAAATAAAATTGCCATATAATAAAATTTTCATATAATAACTCTTAAGTTTAAACTTCTGAGAAACTGCCAAACTTTAAAAAGTAACTATATCATTTTACACTTTGGCCAAAGCTGGACAAGGGTTCCCATTTGCTCACATCCTTGCCAACACTTGCTACTGTCTGTCTTATGTGCTGTAGCCATATGTTCTAGTAAGCATGAAGTGGTGTCTCGTGGTTTAAAATTCACATTTCACCCATACCCAGTAAAGTCAATCTTCATTTCACAAATGGTTGTCAGCCATTCACATGTCTTCTTGGATGAGCTTTTAATTTACAACTGCTTTTGACCCATTGAATTTATGGTCTAATTTCTAAGAACTCTTTGTAAAACTTGTAGCAAGTCTTTGCGTGGTACTGGTTTGGGTTTTGGTGTGTGTGTGTGTGTGTGTGTGTGTGTGTGTGTGTGTTGGTTTTTGTTTTTTCTGAAGACAGGGTTTCTCTGTATAGCACTGGCTGACCTAAAATTCCTATAGACTAGGCTGGCCTCTGTCTGTCCCTGCCTCTGCCTCCCAAGTGCTAGGATTAAAGATGTGTGTACACCACCACCACAAGGCTGCCTTGCACATTTGGGTTTTTTGTTGTTGTTGTTGGGTTTTTGTTTTTAAGGATTTATTTATTTAGTTTACAGTATTCTCCATACATGTATGCCTGTATGCCAGAAAAGGGCATCAGATCTCATTATAGATGGTAGTGAGCCACCATGTGGTTGTTGGGAATTGAACTCAGGACCTTTGGAAGAAGAGCAGCCAGTGCTCTTAACCTCTGAGCCATCTCTCCAACCCTGCCTCGCACATTTGTAAAAACAATACTGCAAGAGAAAACAATTCACTATAAATACAAAGATTTCTCATCTTTTGGTTCTGTTCCATTGGCCTACATGTCTTTACAGGAGTAGCATATTGTTTTGATACTAGGACTATAAGCCTAGAAATTCAGACAAAGCCTGATTTGAATTGTGTCTTGTCTATACCTTTGTCTAGCTATGTAATGCCAGGAATTGGAGCTTTAATTGCTTCATCTAGTAAGACTGAGATACCAAAATTTACTTTATAAAATTACTCAGAGGACCCATACAAAACAACTAATGCATAGTACTTACAATGGTCCTTGACCTATAGCTGACTAATAAACACTAATTTCTCGTATTATGATTCATATCTTCCTTTTGAATTGTCATTATGAAATTTGCATTCTTCTAATTGACAACAAGTTTCTTGTGATAAGTGTTATTTTCCCATGCTATAAATTTTTCCATCAATTTGCTACCAGTCTGTTTCTGAGTATTTAAAGTATGTCTCTTGCTGGACATGATGGCACACACTTTTAGTTCCAGCAGTCAAGTTGCAAAGGCAGAGGTAAGTTTGAGGTCAGCCTGGCCTATAGTGAGCTCCAGGACAGCCAAAGCTGCATAGTAAAACTCTGTCCCAAAATCAGTAAATAGACAAATAATTAATTGTGTATCTCTACAAATAACATGTTATTATTTCACTCTCCTCTGACCATTTTTTGGTTTTTTCATCGACTTATTTATTCCATTTATATTTAGTGTAATATTAATGTAGCTATGTTTAGCTCCAGAATCTTGTTTTGAACAAGATATTTATCTTAGAATGAGACTCAATCCAGTGCTGATAATGTGTTCCAAAGCCCCAACCTTGGAAAGGCCTGAACTTCCTCAGTAGTTCATAGGAACTGGAATAAGTTCATCTGCAATCATGGTAGCTGCTGTTTCCCTTCATCTAGATCTGGTAGTTTGGGGTACACTGCTATCTTCCCAGAGCTATGATAAAATACCGGAGATGAAAGAACAAGTTTGTCTTGGCTAGTAAGTAGTTTAGATACTTCAGGACGCAGTACTTGCCCTTATCATTTTTGGATCATGTGGTGTGTACTACACCATGGTGTAGTAATATGATGGGAACAAAGTTTCTCATTAATGGTGGCTTGGAAACAAAAGGAAAGACCAAAGAGGCTGGAGTCCAGTTTCCCATTCAAGGGCATAACCCCCAGTGATCCAACTTCCTTCTGTTAGATCTCACTTACTAGTGGTCCCCCGGCTCTGAATAGATCTTTGAGCAAGTCAACATTCAGCCTATGGGAGACACTTGGCACATTATCCATAACATGCCCTACAATTCAGGGGAGACCTTGTCCATGGATTTTACTCATCCATCTCCATCACTTTCGCTGCAGCTTCTCCCCAGTGCTACTTCCTGCTGTCACCCCATAAGTTTGTTGGGGGTAGGGGTAGGGTTCATCTCCAGGCTGAGTTCATCTCACATTTGCTTTCACGGAGTGACCAGACCTGCTCAGATCCCACCTGTACTGATTTCTTCAAACATTTGCTTTATGTATATATTTTTTCATTGCTAGTTTTCTCATTATTTGGCAAGGAAGTTAATGAGCTAATGAGAGGATAGAAGCCTTTCTCTCAGGCAAAGACCCAAAAGCCTTATGCTGTTTCATTTATTGAGCCTATCTCAAGATTGCTCAAGTAGGTAGGAAGATTTTTTTCTTGCCAAACAAGTAGACTGGATCCTACATCAGTCTTCGGAAAAGGAAACAATGTTATGGGCAACAACAGAACTATCTGAGATATTCAAGTGGTATCTAATCAAATTTTGGCATTTGCTAAGAGTGACATGGTTTTGAGACTATGAAAAAAATTAGGAATTTGAGGTCTAATCAGAGTAGAGATCAACTGAAGAAGGTATTTACATTGCTTCAGAATTCTTTTCAAAGGTCAGTAGACTGAACTCAGAGAAGCCAAACAAATTAAAAACCTTCCTAATGAGTGACTTGTGAGAAAGGCATTCTGAAGACTTACACTCCACAGAACAAGGCCTACAGGAATATTTCTAAACTATGAAGCCAACAATTAAGAGGCCATAAATAGTTTCTTAGTTTTCTGTTGTTTCTTAGGAGCAGATGGAAGTCACCTGTGCTTCAAGAATGTCACCTGTGATTCAAGAATGCTGAAGAACACTTACCAAGATTACTTCATATTATAGCAGGGTCCTTAGGTAGAGTGAGTGTCTCTCCTCTCTCTCTCTCTCTCTCTCTCTCTCTCTCTCTCTCTCTCTCTCTC
>NW_021604618.1:5967444-6000273 GCF_004785775.1 Grammomys surdaster
TCTCTCTCTCTCTCTCTCTCTCTCTCTCTCTCTCTCTCTCTCTCTCTGTGTGTGTGTGTGTGTGTGTGTGTGTAACATGTGGGTAGGTGCTCACAGAGGCCAGAAGAAGGTATAGGATCTCCCGGGAGCTTGGGTTACCAGTTGGCTGAAGCTCCCTAATATGGGTTCTGGGACCCCCTGAAACAGAAGGGAGAACTCTTACCTGCTATGCCATCTCTCTGACCTACATCTGTTACTTTAGCCCAGAGTTTAATATAAGCCATTATCAGGTTTTAAGAAACTAAAACAGCAAAAAGAGAATGTGGTGGGTGGGCTCACACAAATGGCAACTGCAGGCATCAACCACCACCATCACAATGACCCTGAGAGCTGGACTTCAGACTCTGCAGAAGAGCCCAAGCCAGTGGGCACTGGTATGTAGGCAGGGAGGTGTTAAGGCAGGTTCTGAGAATGTGGGAAAACTGCTAACAGGAACTCACCACTGATGCTGGAATTAACTGTCCCTGCTAGGTTATACTGCAAAGACAGGATTCACCAATTCCACCCTCCAGCCCCCAGTGGTGGAAGCATCTATAGGGGTCCAACTGACAGCAGAAATCCTGGGTTTGCAGAATCCTGGCTACAACATCACAACTGTTAAAAGGTACGAATCTGAGCCAATGGTACAACTAACCAGTTCTTTGAGAAGATTTAGCTTTAAGAGCAAAAGATTTGGAAAAGAACTAGGTGGGTGTGTTGGTCTCCTCCTTTAGTCCCAGCAGTCAGGGTCATGTAGATCTGTAAGTTCAAGGCCAGCCTGGTCTACTGATAGAGTTCCAGGACAGCCAGGGCTACACAGAGAAACCCCGTCTTCAAAAACCAAAGAAAAGAAAAAGAGAAGAGAGAACTCTAGCCTGGATTCGTATTTTGGGTTAGGAAGGAACTTACAGGTAGTAGATATCTTTGACACAAGTGACATTTAAGAAAATAAAGCCCATTCATGACAGTTTTGTAAATCCACTTTAACTATGAAATTCAGAACTGACTTAGACTTTGGGTGTTTTATGGTGCTATCCAAGTTTATATAGAGTAGAATAAATTCATTTAATGAAAATTCCACTTTTTCTCATAAGTTCAATTTATCAGCTTCCATGGCATAGGATGCTTTTGCCTACTGATAGAAAAACAGACATAGTTAAAAGAGGTAGATTCAAACTGTACATTCACTTAAACGTGTGTGAGGTGCTGGGCTGAGCTCATAAACAGGACTAAGCATTATTCAAAGGTTGCTTGGAAGTTACTGCTAAAACCTTCTAGGTTTATAAAGAATAATCGAATCTGCCATCCAAATGTAAAAGCATAAAAAGGGTCTTTGAATTTGGTTATTCACTCTAATGGCAAATAATATTATTTGTTACATTTGTAATTATCATATTTACTAAATATTAAGATTTAAAGCCACACTTTAAAAATAATATGGAAAGGAAAGAAAAAAAACCCACCCAAGTTACTCTGTACATAAAATCCCCTGTTCTCCTTGTCCAACTCTTGTCTGTGTCCCCTGGAACCTGCCAGTTCTCAGTTTCTCTGGGAACCATGAAACCATCACTCACCTTGGAGGAGGAGCTGGTAATGGCGATTCTTCACTTTCTCTCAAGCCAGGATGCTTCCTAGAGCAGGACGCTACAACATTAGATTTAAGGCTTGGGTTCCAACCATTCCAGTCTCCAAAGAAGCAGGTACCTTGGTTATTTTTTTCCATCCCTGTATTCCTGGCACCAAGTAAAATGCTTGGTACAGTGAAAGCAACCCAAAGCATGATGTTGGTAATTCAGCAGGCAAATGGATGTGTACGGTGGTATACTATCATGCCATGGTATGCCAATGACTAAAAATCAATACGCCTGTGTTAATCTTACAGTTCTCTAAGACAGAAGTCTGACATGGTTCTCACTGGCTAGAACCAAGGCATCAGGGCTGTTATTGTGCGGGAACTCCCAGGGATAATGTTTCCTTGCCTATGCAGCTTCCAGAGGCTGTCACATTCCTCTGCTTATAGCCATCTTACCTCACCACTGAGGTAGAATGCCCAATGACCATGGACCAGGAAAACTTAGTGTAATTAATCAGCTGAGACAGCACCTCTCCAAGCACTTTTTATTAAGCCTTCTGAGGCCTCAAACTAACACCGCCCTGCTAAAAAAGTATTTATGCAAAGAGTAAAACATTATAAATGTCTTCTGTCAAGCAGAATCAGAAAGAAATATGTGAGGAGTCCATGATAAATATAACACAAAAAGCATCCCCTCTGGGTCAAACACTCTAGGAGGAAAGACTGCAGGAGTTTTTGTTTTGTTTTATTTTTTTCTTCTTCCTTCCCTCCCTCCCTCCCTCCCTCCCTCCCTGCCTCGCCCGCTCCCGCCCTTCCTTTCAAGCTTTCTACTTGGTTTTAGGTTTTTGAGACAGGGTTTTTGTGTAACCTTGACTGTCCTGAAACTTGCTGTATAAACTAGGCTGACTTCCAACTCACAAAAATCTGCTTGCCTCGGCCTCCCAATTACTTGGATGAAAGGGTTTTGCCACCACCATTGGGCTTAGGATAGTTTCAGATTGTGTTTTAAAAGAAGCCTTGAAGGGCTAGTTTAGTGTTTTCTAATCTCATCTGCAGATGAGATGCTTTTCAATGAAAGAACGAGCCTAAGCAGTTCAAGGATGGCCAATGAACCCAAGGGCCTGACTCTGGAGCGGAGGCCATGGGACAACGGAGCAGGTAGCACACAGGGAGTGTGAGGAGTTTTGAGGGCAGAAGCACCACGGCCAGCTTACTGTGCTTACAAATTCAACCAAAACACACTGGAAGCACGCTGCACAGCAGTGCCCATGACATAAACAATGTTTATTGTATCTATTTTGAAAACAGACAGTCAGAAAAGAGTTTAGTTTGTGAGTTCCCGCAGAGCCCTGAGCTGGAATTATTCCCTGTCACTAACATTCAGCTTAAGGAAATCCTTGGCATTAAATAGCAAGATGAGTCTCCATGGTAACAGGGGCATGAAATTTGGTTAAAACTGCTACAGGTGACACTCTTACAAAAGACCTGATGGTTAAAATGCCACAAATGTCCCTAAAATGTTTATGTGTATGATCTGGGACATTTCTGTAACAATACGAGGTTGTCCAAAGAGAATCTTGTAAACTGTGTAAAGTCAGCAGCAATGAAGTTCTACAGCCTGTACACTTTCAATACAAGAGCTCAGGTATTACACTGACAACTTCTGTCCTTGACAGAGACATCAAAGATAAGGAAAAAGGCATTTTAAAAGCATGCATTGTTAATCTTATCAACGGAAAAAAACAAACCCAGAGATGACTAATTACTTTGCCTTGATCAATAAATAATCTCAAGTGTGTGCTTGGAGTACTAACAAGAACCTAGCCATCAGTTAAGTCAAATAAACTGCAATGCTTTGCCTGCTAACATACGTTAACAACTTATGGAGTTTAAAAAAAATATTTCGTGTGTGTGTGTGTGTGTGTGTGTGTGTGTGTGTGTGCACATTCAGATGCCCTCAGAGGATAGAAAAGAGCATCAGAATCTCTGGGACTAGAGTTATAGGCATGTAGTTGTAAGCTGTCTTGATGTTCTAGGAACTAAATCACATCTCTGAGCCTTCTGCAAGAGCTGCAAGTGCTCTTAAACACCGAACCACTTCTCCAGCACCCAACTTGTAGACTTTAGACACCACATACAGAGAGATTATTTTTTTTTGTTTGAAATTCTCAAAAGAATCTGAACATTTGTGTATGTGGAGTGTGTATGCACACATATGGGTACAAGCGTGTGTGCAACTGCATAAGCAGTGTGTGCACACATGCAGACATTTCTCTTTCGTCGTTATCTCTTAGAAGGACAAATTTAAAACACTTTTTAAAATACAATTTCTAAAGCAGAACCCATCAACAGCACAGCTGTAGTCAGATTTCAGATCTTTGCCCAGAAGGGAGACACCATCGAGGCTTAGAAGAGCTTGAAGTGCCTCTTCTGTTGGCGAAATGTTTTGCTGATGAAATGTATTGACATTTCATCAACAAAAATTTCAAAGGCTGACCAGCAGATCCCGAAAGGCCAGCAGACACCACAAGCAGAGTCAGGAGAAACCTTCTATATTTTTCGGAGCTTCTATTGGCAAGGCCAACAGATAACTATAAAGAGGAAGCCAGCGACTCAGTGTAGATAAAAAGTTCCTTTTCCCCAGCCTGGAGGGAGCAGCAGTGAGGACCTAGCATAGTAACAAAGTCTGCTGCCTCAAATAATAACATGAGACAGATGTAACAGGGATTCCAGACACTTCTGTAATCTCAGGGAATAAACATCCCTCCAAGGAAAGCATGTCCATGTCCCTATCTCTGTCTGCTGTAAAGGAGACACAGTCCAGTCACCACACTTCCCTGCTCGAGAGGCAGTCTCCTGAGCCCAGCACAGCCTCCCCTAGAAGCCAAGACACTAACAGCACAGGCCATTCCAGACACAGTCCCGGCTCCTCCAGAGCTCTGAGGTATGTGAGTCCTGCCCACTACTGATCCTTCTATTCTGAGCTTATTCCATCACCTTTTGAAGGGGTCCCCTTGTGTTTAGTCTGCAAACACACGCCACTGGAAATGAACAGTACAAGATCCTATGTGCAAATATTTGCAAACTTTTTTTTGAGCAATACACATTTTACAAATTCAAGTGAAATCCAGGTACAGTCTAGGTCAGCTGCTGTCAGCTAGCCTCTCATACACACAACAGAAAAGTGGCCGGTTCCTGAAACTGGAGCAAGAGTAAGGCACCAGTGACTGAGAAGGTTCATTCCCAGAGTCTGGGAAGAAGCCTGAGACGGACATGCTGAGAGGCTTAATGCAAGACAGGGCTGTGCCAGCTTGGTAGGTCCTCCTAGGCCAAAGCCCATGATGTAGACAGCACATGACATCTGGACATACATAAGAAATGAACCCTCGCCCACGAGTAGGAGAATGATTTCCCAGTAACTCTGCAATTAAAGTGAAAAGGGCACATTCCCAGGACCATGTGTGCTATGGGCTGCAGTTGACTTCCATGCTACACAGAACCTCTATCTGTTCTTTCCACCCACTGGCTTCTGCCTCGTAAGATCATAACGGGAACTGCAGAAGCTGGCACATTTCAGATGCTTGTGTGTAGTAGTCCAGCCTTCTGCTATAATAATGCCAGAGCACTATATACTAGGAGCATCAGCCAGCCCAATAGTATGAGAAGGCCTAGAGATGAGGATCCAGGTGAATAGGGCAAGGCTGGAAGTCAGGAGAACAGTGGTATGAGGAGCTGGTCGCAGACACCAGAGTGGGGAGGTCGATGGGTGTTCTCCAAGGGCATGAACACTTGGCTTTGCCCTAAAGGAAATAAGGCAATACTGCCCAATGCAAGAGCCCCTTGGTGATCCATGGAGGAAAGGTGTCCTCATCCTAGCTACAAAGTAGGAATGGGTCCCTGGAGGTGGTGGCTCAGCTGAGGGAAGCACAGTTCAGCTCTGAGTCCTCCTGGCTGCCACTTGCTACATCTTCTAGTTCCAGTTCATCAGGACTGTCGAGGATGTTGGGCTCACTGGAGCACTGGCGGTGCGGTGGTGGGAAGCTGGGTGGCAGGAGTAGGTGTTTGTCCTCGCTGCCTGCCTCCTCCCCCAACCCTGAGTGCATCATGGTGGCCATAGCCAGCAGCTGGATGTCCGAGTGGGCATTGGCCACTGTGTGCCGCCGGACACTGCCACACTTCTCCAGGTATGCCTCCCCTTCCTGTTCTGTTAGAGGAGTCAAGACCATCTCATTCAGTGGCCGGCCAACTGTGGTCATCAGTGAGGCATAGTTCAGGACAGTCACCTTGGGTCGGACCCTGGAATGCCTCCTGGCTGCAAGAGAAGAAGCAGTAAATGCTGTGATTGGGGGAATGGTAACAGACAGGGACCAGAGGCTTCCCTGGAAGAGGGAGGGAATAGCTCAGCCTCTGCGACCAGCTTTAGGTGATGTCCTACTGAATGCAATGGAGAACAGGGCCATCTAAATGTCACGTGGCACCTGTTTATACCAGATCCTGTATCAGGTCAACCAGAAGCCTATAGTAAATGCTCACCTAAAACTTTTCTGGGTGGAGTGAACACGCAGTGCTTCCCCACCCCATTTCCTGATGCTGCTCGAGCTTGACTGGATTGGCCTTTAATTCCATTTGAACCATCTTCTCATAAGACATACACATTAGCCAGGGCTTCAGAATGTTCTTCAGGAGGTGCTGTCTGCAATGTCAGGAGGACTGGGGAGGGTGCCTCAGTCCGTAAAGGTTGTATTGCAAGCCCAAGGTCCAAAGTCTGATCCCAGGACCAAGCAAAAAGGCCAGCTGCAGTGGTGTGAGCTTGTAAATATAAAGCTGGGAGGTGGGGACAGCCAGAACCTTGGCATGGGCCGGCCAGCCAGGCTACCCTACTTGGCAACTTTCAGGCCTGTGAGGGACTCTTTTTAAAAAACAAAACAAAGGAACTCAAAACAGAAACCAAACAAACAAACAAAGAAAAAAAACTGGGGACTGGGGAGACTGCTTAGTGAATAAAGTACTTGATGCACTAGTGTAAGGACCAGAGTTCAGATCCTTAGAACCCATGTGAATGCCAGGTGAGTATGGTGGCTACCCTGTCATTCCAGTACTCAGAAGGCAGAAACAGGAGATCCCTGGAACAAGATTCCTAGATAGACTACCCTGATCTGTGAGCTCTGGGTTCAACTGAGAGACTATGTTTCTATGAATAAAGTAGACACCACTCAAGAAAACTCCCAGTGTCAACCTTGGGTCTACAACTGCTGCTTTTTAAGTGTTGTGTTCTAGAAACTGCTGAAACTTCATATGTATGAGGCTTTGTGGTTCAGGGCTGTTATCCCAACTACTCAGGAGGGAGAAGCAGGACGATCTCAAGTTAAAGGGCTGTCTAGGCTACAGAGCAAGTTTAAGACCAGTCTGAGCAAGTAAGACTCTGTCTCAAAATAAAAGGTATAGAGAAGGCCAACAGTTTAGCTCAGTTGTAGAGCATTTAACTAGCATGTATGATGAGCTAGGTTCAAATCTCATGACCATAAAACATCAAAAATACTTAGCATGCATTCTGGACTCCTGCTAAAAGCTGGATCTAAATCATAGCATATTGATATTGTTAGTGTCTACTTTAAAGAGGAGAGAATTGAGTATCAAAGAAGTAGGAATTTACCCACGGTCACACAGTTAGAGCACTGGATGAGCCCTAGGGTCACAGCCTTGCAGGATCTCAACATATAGGAACAATGAAGTTGTGCCCATCCAGGAGGGTAAATGTGTACTCAGAGGGCTCTGTGGTGCCAGACAGAAGCATCTGTGACACATGGGAGAGGCTGTGGAGAGGATAGGAGAGGTGTACTTCAGGAAAGGGCCCTAGCAAGAGGTGGAGCATGGGCTACTGCCAGAGACACAAGCAAGAAAAGCCAAGGAGGGTGCAGAGACACAGGAAAAAAGGGAAGACCAATGTCAGAGTAAAGAAAAGGGTTGATGGACAGGCTCAAATGACAGTGATGAAAGTGAAGATGACATGAGCTGGGGACAGCAGTTACTAAAACTACAGAGCTCATGGGATGACTGTAGAGGAACAGGACTCAGAGTAACTTGAGCCAGCATACTCTGAACTCAGAATAAAAGGACCACCACATCCCTCAGGTGCTCAAGAGGAAGCAGTCTGGAGTGCTGGAGAAAGAATGATATCAGGAATGCCAACAGACAATAAGAAGAAGGAATTTATGCACAATACTTGTCACCTCAGAGAAACACATTTCTATAATGGTCTAACATCATAAAAATGGCTACTTCTAAAACTGAAGCAGCAGAAGACTTCACAGCAGCAAGGACATAGCTAAGGGACCATCCTTCAAACGACGCCCCTAGGAACAACTTATTTCTCATACTACTTTTACAACCTAGCACTGTGGGTTGTCTATAGGGAACTCCTCAATCAGCCTAGCAAAAGCTGGGCCCAACACATTCAGAGGACGCATCCTAAAAGCCAGTCTCTGTACCTGAGGGAAAGCAACCATCACAAGGTGGGGTGTGTGCAGAGACAGAGCTGGAAAAAAGAGAGGGGCTTTCCCATTTCATCTGTGAGGACTCAATCCCAGGAGTTGGGGATATCCTCTAATTGGGAAAGAGGTATACAGAATGCACCAACACTAGTAAGAGACTGAGAATTTATATGTGACTAAAACCTGGGCAGACAGATTAGCCAGGGTGGGCAGTCCAGGAAGAGAGCAGAATTGAAGCAGGGGCTGGGCCTGGAGAGGACACAGGAGAAGTTGAGGGAATGTGGACTCAATGTGTACAGCTGAGACACACTGTCTTTCTGGCTGAGGGATGTTTTTCAGGGGCCTCAACTTGGTGGAATGAGTCCAGGAGAGGTGTCTCTGAGGGTTTCCTAGGCCTCATCCATCATTCACTGCGGTCAAGTGCTTGGAGGGTTCTACAGGCAGTGCATTAACAAAAGGCCGCTTTGGCTGTGGCTGAAAAGAGCTGAGAATTGAAGCCAGAGTGAGACTGGACCAGCACTGTGTGTGTGTGTGTGTGTGTGTGTGTGTGTGTGTGTGTGTGTGTATCCACAAATGTGCACACACACACTCGTGCATGCATGCATACACGTATGCGTGTGTCTGTGGTGTGTGTGTGCTCGCAGGCATTCGAGCATGGGTGCATTTGTGTAGAACCATGCCTACCTTAGCCTTCAGCAAACATCTCTAGAGCTACACTGTTCCCAGGAAAGCAGGGTCACCTCTAAACCATGATAAAGAGATAGCCAGAATTATTATTCCTTTAGTGAGATACTATATTTTTCTACACAGAAGCCCCTCCCCGACACATCCTGAAGTTCAGCTGGGTCTGCCTACCATTCCAAGAAAGCTGAAAGTTTCCTGTTTTTTGATTGTTTGTTTGTTTTGCTGTTCACTTGTTGGGGGGTTGTTTATTTTTAGTCTTTTATTCACTTTCTTTTAGATGCTGAGTAAAACACAAGTATGCTTCTTCTGACACCGCAAGTTTCCTTACTCTTTCTCTACCGTTCCTGTCCCTGCCATGTGACTGCTTGGTACCACAGGATGTAACCCCATTCCAGTAACTCAAGCCGTATGCCCATCTCCTCGAATTTTTTCTCCTCCAGGCAGCTGCTAAGATTTATACCTTGCCTGCCCTGGCAGTTTTTTCTTTTCTTTTTAATATTTTTTATCTTCTTTGAAATTTCATACACCATGTTTTGATCATATTCACCTTCAACCCCTTTCCCTAATTCATTCCAGACCCACATCCTCACCCTCCTACACACCTCCCCCAACAACTCTGAATCTTTTGTTTTGGTGGGGTTTTTGTCCGAGACAGGATTTCTCTGTGTAGCCCTGGCTGTCCTGGAACTAACTCTGTAGACTGGGCTAGCCTTGAATTCAGAGCTCCATTTGTGCTACCTCCAGAATGCTAGGATTAAAGGCATGTACCACCACCGCTGCTAAGTCATTTTTTCTGCCAATAGAAGTTTTTCATTTCAGCTCCAATAAAATTTTCCTTCAACTTCTTTTTAAAATTATTTTATTGATGAGACTAAGAGCCCCAAGACACAATCTTGTTTTCCCTGATATCAATGTGAAAAATGTTAGTGCAAAGGTACCAAGAGTTCCTGGAAATACAGAGAAACTTGTGTGTGTGTGTGTGTGTGTGTGTGTGTGTGTGTGTGTGTGTGAAAGAGAGAGACAGAGACAGAGAGACAGAGACAGAGATGTGGGACTGCGTAAGGATATCCTGGGTCATGGTTGAGCAGGTGCCTAGAACCCCGAGACTCTGCAGACTCTGCTGCGTGGAATTCTGCGGGAGAACCGGCAGGAGTTCGGTCCCTCCCATCATCCAGGATCCTGAAAAGCAGTCACATCTCCATAGAGTCACATAGGCCAGGCTATAGGCCTCAGGCCCTAGGGATTTACATACTAATGAAGGCCAGAGGGCAGAGCAAATTAAACATGCCTCCCCCAGATCCTCCCCCAATCCTCCCCCTTTCTCCCTCCCTATATAACTCGGAACTGCCCTGAGTTTTTGGGGGGTACGCCTAGATCCATCTATTATCCGCCATGACAATAAACCTTTTTGGAACCAAGGACTTCCTCGTTTTATTGGGGCCTGCCGCCGCCAAGGCCCTCAGGCCGCTGGAACCATAGGACTTCTTCTCTAATGTGGTGGCCTTCTTAAATTTTCCCCACACAGAGACGGAGGGAGAGAGAAAGACAGAGAGACAGAGGGAGAGAGACAGAGACAGAGACAGAGACAGAAAGAGCTATATTTCATATGTATACATGTGTGTGGGCATGCATATGGAGGCTCTCTCAACCACTTCTCCACTTTATTCTTTTGAGAATAACTCTCACGCTGAACCTGGGCCTCACCAATTCAGCTAACCTAACTGGCCAGCAAGCTCCAGGGATCTTATTCCTGGGGTTAAAATTATACTATCATGCTCAACATGAATTCTGAGGTTAGGTTTTAGTCCTTATCCTTGGTGAGCACTTTACTGACTGAAGCATCTTCATAGCCCCTAGAGAGAGGTCTTGAAGAAAGAGTACTTCAGATAGCTGTGCTACTAGAGACTGGTTCATAGACTCAAGACTCACAGACCTCTCTAGGGTCTGGGTACAAAGAAGGATGTCTCCCATGACTTGTACAGTTTAGGGGGAGAACAGACAAATCACACAGTATGACAAGGGTTTGGGACCAGGGAAATATAAGGAGGTAATCCTCACATCTGGAGGAGGGGGTGGGGGGAACAAGCTACTCCCAAGGGGTCTGTAATACATGGCACACCTGCTTAGCCCCACCCTCAGTGCTCTTTCTTCCTCCTGCTCTCTCTCAGAAGAAGGCCAGAGCTGGTGTTCAAGCCCCGGGCCACTCCAAGAAGGTAGGTGACTAACAGCAGACTACACAGCTGAGCCCTGACCCTTGTAGTCACTGAGCCGCATGTAGCCTCCTCTCTCACCCTGCAGGGACTTGCAAGAGAGCCCTACAGTTAGCACTGCCTTCCACTCTCTGGAACAATGTTTTGGTCCTCAACTTGCTGCTGGCAGAGCCAAGATCACACGGACCCTATGGTTTGCCAAGTTTGCTGGGGGACAGTGCTTCCTTGATGAGCTGCCAGTCACCAGAGCTAATCCTCAGAGAAGTCAGCTGAAGGGGGGTGACTCCATCAGTCAACCCCACTGGGCTCTTGAGGAAGCCTGTGAGCCAAAGGTTGAGGCCTGAGCTGACAGGCAGCTTTCACTCTTGGTCTCATTTTTCTTCTCTCTTTTTCTTCTTTGTAACAGGGATAGTAGGACCATGGCCCCTGGGGAAATGGAGTCTCCCATAGAGGGACTCACTGAGATTGTCTTCCTAGAAACTCTTGAGACCTAAAGTCTGGGCTTTCCTTGTAATGTAGCACTTTGGCAGAGAGAGACTGGTCAGCCACCTTACCTTCCTTAACTTTCTTTTGAAAGCTTTATTCCTTCCTCACAGGTCCCCAACAAAGAAAGGCATTAATTTCTGTGGAAGCCAGCAATGGCAGTTTCTTTCAGACTCCTAGAGAGGAAAAGCCAGGGTGGAGCAGTCCTTTGTTGGGGATTGGCTCCTCAATAAGCCTTTGATCTTCTAGGCTCCCAGAATGGCCCTGCCATAGTGGGCTCCTGCTCTGGTCCAGAACCTGCAAAGGCCCACACAGCCTTTGTCATGCAGAGAAGGTAATGCCCAGCTGCAGGGCCCCAGGTATACAAAGGAGTGAGGATGTGGAGGATAGGGAGGGCTTTTGTAGGGAAGGAATCCAGCCTCGGGATGTTTGCTGCAGGGGAAGGGCCCTGAGAGCCTCAGAAAATCCCAAGTAGCTCAGGAATTTGGGTAACTTGAAAGGTAGCAGTTGGGCGGGGGTCCACCCTCCACACTGCCTGTAAAACACTCTCTCTCTCTCTCTCTCTCTCTCTCTCTCTCTCTCTCTCCTTCCCTCCCTTCCTCCCTCCCCCCTCTCTCCCTCTCCCCCTCTCCTTTCCGCTCCCCCTCCCCTCCCCCCTCTCTCTCCGTGTGTGTGTGTGTGTGTGTGTGTGTGTGTGTATGTGTGCGCGCGCGTGTTGCTGTTGCTTTTCTTTTACTTTCACTGCTACCCTCCTTACCTGATACTTCCATTGTCCTCTTGTAATAAGAAAAGAAAAGGTGAGGCTTTGGAGGGGAGGGCTTGCACACATGTGAACACACACACACACACACACACAGAGTCACACTCCATTTGGGGCCTTGGATAGGATCATTTATCTATTGTTCTAAAGCAAGACTCCTGGTCCTGGTTTCAGTACAGGTGGGGCAAGACACTGCCTTAGCATCTCTGGAGTCCAGGATGCAGGCCATACAGCAGGAATACAGGGCAAGCATTGGCTTACAGACAATTCCGCTAGGCTCCGCCCAACAGTTGCCTAGCAATAGCTCTCATCATCACAGGCAGCCATTACTACCTGTGCCTCAGGCAGGAGCAAACCAGGTGTGGCAGCATATGAGAGAGCTGCTCCCACCCCAGACCCCTTCCTCCTCTCTTTCACCCTCCTTTTCTCTTTCCTCCCTCTCTGTTCCCACATGTTTCCAGGTAGCCTCTCTTTCTCTCTTTCTGCCCTTGTCTATCCCCCTGCCCCACTCCCCATCTCTATCTCCTTTCTAGGTACCTGCTCCCTTCCCTTTCCCCCAATAAGCTATCTTTATCCTAAGTCTGTCACATGGTGTGATTTCCCTGGGTGATACCTTGGCAGGAGCCTGCCAGGTACTCCCTTACCCCTACTGCATTATATCACAATTTATATTTCATAACAGCAAGCCTCTACCTTTCTTGCCTGCAAAGCTGGGGCACTTCTCAGGCACCCCAAGAGTAAGGGTAGTACCACTCTCTTTGGGCCATGCACATCTGTCAAAGTCTGGACAGGAGTATGCAGCATGGCCACTGGCTGAGTGCCTTTTCAGATGATGGCCCAGCTGTCTTGGCAATCTCGTGCTGTCCTGGTCTCAGGGGAGACACAGCACACCCCTGCCTCAACTTTTTAAAAGGATCTCTTATGACCCTATTGCAACTCTTAATTTTTTTTTCATTATACATTCACAAAATGTTATGTGTATATATGTGTGTCTATGTGCGGGTATGTGCACCCATGTGTACCTACTTACACGCAGGGTTAGAGGTATTGTAATCTCACTGGAGCTGGAGTTACAGGGACTTGTATTGGGTTCTAGAAACTAGACTTGGGTCTTCTGTAAGAGCAATATGTTTGTAAACTTTGAACCATTTCTCCAACACCTCAATTATTGTCTTAATATCGCTCTGTCCCAGACTGAGTGAATATTACTTTCACAAGTATACTTACTTAATGTATATGAGTGATCTGTCTTCATACACACTAGAACAGGGCATCGGATTCCATTACAGATGGTTGTGAGCCACCACGTGGTTGCTGAGAGTAGAACTCAGGACTTCTGGAAGAGCAGCCAGTGCTCTCAACCACTGAGCCATTCTCTCCAGCCTATGAATTCTATAGAAGTCTCTATCTTCAAAGGGTAAGGAAGGTCACCTCAGCTTTTAACATGTAGAGGTCTGGGATGAAATGTCTGGCCTGGGACACCTCATGGACTAAGGAACAGAGGAGCAGGATCACCTATGCCACTATCCCTTAACGACCTCGAATCCTCAATGCTGACAGTTTGGGCATGCGGGATGGTGGACTGTCCAGGGCAGCTTAGAATTCTCAAGTCTATTCTGACAGTTTCTCTGTGTAGTCCTGGTTGTCCTGGAACTCACTCTGTAAATCAGGCTGGCCTTAAACTCAGAGATCCGCCTCCCTCTGCCTCCAGAGTGCTGGGATTAAGAACATGAAGTGGGAGCTAATGACATGGGTTAGAAGTTAAGAGCACTGTCTGCTCTCCCAGAGAACCCAGATTGGATTCACAGCAGCGCACGATGACTCAGAACCACCTGTGACTCCCATTCCAGGGGAGTCAAAGCCCTTTTCTGGCCTCTTCAGGCACTAAACACACAAGCACACACATATAGGCAAACCACCCATACACATAAAACAACAAAATAATTTTAAAACATAAAGGATTAGTGAACTAAAGGCAGTGAAGAGGCAGAGTCAAGCTGGAGGATCAGAGGCTCAAGGTCATCCTTGGCTACATAGTAAGGCTGAGGCCAGCCTGGGCTACATGAGACCCTGTCTCAAAATTATTGTTCTTTGTTAGAAGACATTACATAAACAGGAATTCAAAGCCAAATATTTGAAAACCACTTGTCCCTTGGATGTCTCTCCTGTATGTGAGACCATGTATTTCCACACACTTGTTTGGCTTTCTCATTAATCTTTTACAGGGATCTGTTCCAACTAAGAGCTTATGGGGATTGAAGTAAAGTTTGTTTGTTTTTTTTTTCCTTTTCCTTTATTGGAATTAGGCCCTGACTATGTTGGAGTTCTTGGCATAACACCACTAACCTGCTGGCATCCTGATATCTCCCTGAGTCCTGATCCCTGAAACGACATGAGCCCAGACAGTATTAAGGAAGGTAGGCTCCATGGAGACCTAGGCAATACAACATCCAGCTTAGGGAAGAGACACAGGGTGGGAGACTGCCTTCCTTTGATAGCTTTCAGATTTATGTGACGGGAGTGAGGAAGAGACCAGAGAATGAACCTATGAGACCTGGGAGTCAGCTGAATGGAGCCAGCCTCCTCCAATCTGTGGCTGCTGTGATAAAGCTAGTATCTCCAGAGAAACAGGACCAGGGCCAGGAAAACAGCCCTTAGACGGCTAAGAGGCCCAGGGGAGCATGCTCTCTGGAAACCATTCCTTGCCCCCTTGGCTTTGAAGCTCAACTACAAATCCATCACCGCAGGATGAGGGCCAAGTAAGTGTAATCCAGGTAATGTTTCTTACTCTGCATCTTTCTGTGGCTGCAAGCTGTGCTGGCTTTGGAGTACAGCAGCCTGCACCGGTCTAACAAGCATGCTCAAATACCTACTGTATTGCTGCATGGCTGGACATTAGGTCCCAGTGCAGAAGCTGAAGACAGAAACTAGCAAGCATCTACTTTGTAAGGTCTTACATCTTAGGCAGTCTTTCACGAGGCTGTTTCTACCAAGGCCATGTTTTTGTTGGGAACTATTCTACAGTATATTGTACTATGACATCAGATGTTTCTACTGAGACTGTCTAGACTGTGCTCTCACTGGGAGAAGGAGCACATCTGATTCATCTCTAGATTCTATACAGAGACTAAGATACTGCCTGGTACTGCAGTACCACTACAGCCACCAAAACAAGAGGCCCAGGCAGAATGTATTCCCAAATGCAAGAACCCTGTCCCTTGCAGTGAAAGACCCTGTAGTACTTATACAAGTAAGAGTGGAGACAGTAGATGAAACATCTGACTGTAAATGTGACATGGTGGCTTCATGGTGGCTACTGTCAAGGGAAGAAATATCATGGCTGGGTTTCCACTCATATGAGTAACAGGTGTTGGATTGGCTAGTTTTATGTCAACTTGACACAAGTCATCTGAGAGAAGGTAATCTTAATTGAAAAAAATGCTTCCATAAGATCTGGCTATAGACAAGCCTATATGATATTTTCTTAATTAGTGATTGATGGGGGAAGAGTTCAGATCATTGTGTGTGCTTGTATCCCTGCGCTGGTGGTCCTGGATTCTATATGAAAGCAGGCTGAGCAAACCATGGGGAATAAGTCAGAAAACAGCACTCCTCTATGTTCTCCACTCAGCTCCTGTCTCCAGGTTCCTGTCCTGTTTGAGTTCCTGCCCTCATTGCTTTTGATAGTGTGCTATTATATAGAACTGTGAGTGAAAGAAACTCTTTCCTCC
The DNA here is from genome assembly GCF_004785775.1 of Grammomys surdaster. Classification (NCBI taxonomy): domain Eukaryota; kingdom Metazoa; phylum Chordata; class Mammalia; order Rodentia; family Muridae; genus Grammomys; species Grammomys surdaster. Next base: position 5,983,395 of record NW_021604618.1, read on the forward strand.
TCGAGTTGCTTTTGGTCATGGTGTTTCATTATAGCAATAATATGTCCAACTAAGGCAGGTATAATAAGAAATACAGTTTCTGGTATTAGATACAGAAAAACTAATGAGAAAGATCAAAGCTATTGGTCAAAGGAGGGGATGAGACAGGTACTACTACAGAGGTTGGGGCCAGTCTCTGAGGGAGGTTGGTAGAGAGGCAGAGTTGTTGCCACATGGCCTCAGAACATCTGTAACTAACAAACTAAGATTTTACACTGGCCTTCACTAGAACAAAGCATTGGGCAGACAATTGGTGCTTCATACCTCATAATAGGTATCATTATCCCGAAGCCTCTAGACTTCAGAGCTAAGTGCTTCTTACCCAGTGAATATGTGGGGCCTGAGCAGCTGCTGCGGTCCCCGCTGATGCCAAGGAAAGGAGAAACCACTTGCTTCACCAGCTCCTCCAGCTGCAAATAGCCCTCACTTGGGCCTGTGGGCTCATGAACACTCTACAAATGAACACACAAGACAGATAAAAGTCAGTGAAAAGTGTCAAAGCAGTGGACATCTGTCGACACCTGCCAATGACCCTCCTCTGTGAACAAGGCAGTGTGGCCACAGTCAGCCTCCCTGTGGTTAGAACAAAGGAAACAGGCCAGAAGCACTGGGCACTCGTCCCAAGTCAATAGATGAAAATGAGACAGAACAGGATATTGAGAGGAGGCAGGAGATGGGAGAAAGGAGAAATGCACGATTTGGAGCTGGTAGCTCTCCCAGGAACATGGGACATGGGGACACAGTTTACACTGAGCCTTTCAGAGGGAGCAGCCCTCGTTCCTCAGCCCCTCTGCCAGGTTGCCCAGCAAAACACAAATGACAGGTTTTCCTAGCCCTGTACAAAATGAAGATGCAGGGCCTGGAACTGAAAATCGGTAAGAATGTTGAATGGGAGATGAGCATCTATTAAAACAGACACTGAGAGACAAGTGGATCTCTGCATTCAAGGCTAGCCTAGTCTACAGAGCAAGGTCCAGAACAGCCAGGGCTACACAAAGAAACCCTGTCTTGAAAAACAATACATACATACATACATACATACATACATACATACATACATACATAGGAAGTAAATCCAGTTTAAGAAGTAAATCTAGAAACTGGGCCTTTTAAAAACAAAATCTGGGCTCAGAAACTGGGCCTTTTAAGAACAAAATCTGGGCTCACCCAGGACAATGTAGGTGGCATAGTTCCAATTCTCACTCTAAAGGTGAGGGGTGGTGAAGTCCAATGATCATCCCATCCCCAGAAGAGTGGTGAGCTTACCCAAAGCAAGCAGTTATTTCACAAAAGCCTCACATATGAACAAACACACAGGCCTCCCAACAACCAGGGACAGGCCCCGCTTCCAATGGCTACAAATAAAGACCAGGGGGCTTAAGAAACTTGCCTAGTTTACCACAGCCAATGGATGACAGAAATAAACAACATAAGACAGACAAACAAATCCCCCACTGGACTGGAACCCAAGATGTCTGGCTCTGAGCCCAAGTGACCACCACTTGTTACCAGGTTAGAAAACAGAGAAAAAGCACAGAAAAGTCCAGAATAGGAGAAAGAAGACCTAGAAAGTGGTTCTAGGTGTGTTTCTGCAGTACAGCACAGTAGGAGTCCTCAAACTTGCATTTGAGGTAAAAGCCAGGTGGCAAAGACCCAGAGAGCAGAAAGGGACAAGGGCCTGAGCAGGAAAGTAGGGAGACATGATAGCCCAAACTGGAAAGGAGCTGGTAAAAATCAACTTTCTAGAAAAGCAGCAGGCTCCTTGTGAATTGTTTCTCACTGCAAGGAGCTTGAAAGCATGACCTTCTGTTGAGGGGTAGCAAAGACCCAGAGACCAGAAAGGGACAAGGGCCTGAGCAGGCAAAGAAGGGAGACTCCAGGGGGTCTCTGTGCTTAGCCAGAAAGATTATCTTCTCAAATTCTCAAAATAGGTCCTAAATGGTTTTCCTTAAAAAGCTAACACTCACCACAGCCCTGGAGTTGTCCGAGGAGTGAAGCAAGTGGGGCCAAGTCCTGCAGATTAGGAATCCGTGGTTGAGATGTGGTTCCCAAGTAAAGGGGCTTTTCCTTGGTCTGTTTTAGCTACATCAAATGAGATGCAGATGCCTAGATGTTGGATGGTTTAAGGAAACAAGAAGCCTGAAAAGAGGCTATGCAGAGTTTGACAGAATAGAAGCAGAGTTTGCAGTCTAGGACTAAAAAGGGAAGGGAAGAGACAGCCATGGAGAAAGTGACTATCTATTGGAATAACCTTGACGGCGGTGCTGGAAACAGGCATGGCGATTCCCCACACCCTCTGTCCCAGCTCCACTGTCCCAGAGCTCAAGCAGCAGAATGCTTAGCGTTGGAAAGGAGCATGGAAAGAAAGTAAGCTGATTGACTCAGGAAGGCACGTGAAAGCTGGCCCAAACCGGAGCGGGCACTCAAGGCAATAGGAAGGCAAAGGGGCCTGTAACCAGATTTCAGGGTAGAGTGGTTCAAGCCATAAAATCACCTTTATTAGGTTTGGAGGCCCAGAAACGTTTTTCTTCTGATAGTTCACATCAGCATCATCTCTAGTCTTTTCTCCAAAAGAGACATGACAGGAATAAGAGGTGGCAAAGAAAGGGGCAAGAGGGATGATAACACAGCTTGCAACTGAGTGACACTCCAAAGGACACGGCCCTTGAGGACATCCTCAGCCTTTTGTCTGCTAAACCACTCACCACATAGCAACATATGAATGACAACTTTTCCTGGCCCAGTATGAAACAAAGAAGCTGAGCCTTATATTTGAAAATTATTAAGAACATTCAGTGGAAGATGGGAGACTACAGAACTAAAGACAGAGCCCTCCAAGGACAATGTCACATGCATTGCCTCGTGGGCAGGCAATACTCACTTAAAGACTTCCTTATCCTCTGGGAGGGACCCCTTGAGAAGAGGCGCTCTCTGCCTAGTATAGCACGAGCTGCCCTTATATTTTCCAAGAAGGGGGAATTGGCTCAAGAAAGTTTGGAGGACTGATGGGAAAGAGAGAGCTGAAGTCTGAAGTCTTCCCTTGTATCAGAGTCAGGTCGCTCTGGGAACATCATGCCCAGGTCTCATGCCCCTGTGGAGAGTTGGACAATTTATAGTACATTCCCTGTAGCAGGAGTGGTCCTGGAGTGGATTCCCTGAACATCCTATCCAGAATTCAAAGATGCTGCCCCTCAGGCCCTAGAAAACAGATTTGGATCGAAGAAAAACCTACACTGACTACTGCCTTCCTCCCAGCCTCAGCTCTGTATCTCCCAAGGGAGAAAGAGTCCAGGAAACCGACTTCCAGGAGGCTAAGAGGGGAAAGATGCCAAGTGCCCTGCCCTGGAGTGTGACCACTGTACAAGTTCTAAGGGTATTTCCAATACCTAGGAGGAGGCAGGAAGGAAGGCTGAGAGGTAGAGAGAGCAAAAGATGAGGAAGCTGACAGCTCCCACAGTTCAGTTTATACCCAGGTGAGTCAGCTAACCTCTCTGACCCTTCAATACCTTGACGTGGGAAAAATAAGAAGATCCACAGTGGGAACTGTTTCGTTGTCCATTTTTTGCAGAAACTCAACACAGCCACAGAGCTTATTGGGCTATAGTCCATGCGTCTAAAGAAAGAAGTCATCATGTGACTCAGGCCAGAGACCTTGGGTTCTCTAACTGGCTCCATCACTTTCTGAGCCATGCTCAATGAACACCTACTTTTATGACCAAAGGTGCTGAGGGCACAGCACAAAGGAGAAGCTTAAGATTTGCTCTGACTGCTCTAGATAACAAGTGTTTAGAGCAGAAAACAAAACAAACAAACAAAAACAACAACAACAAAAAACCCAAAAAACAAGCACTAAGACTCCAGCCCTGCAAGAATCAGGAAAGCCACAGTACCAGGTCAGTATTAGAGTCAGATTCTAATGTCTGGTGGAGGGATGGAGGGGCTGTAGGCCCAGGGACCCATTTGAGCAGATTCCGTAAGATCAGCTGAACAAAATTGCATGTGCACAGTGTGGTGGTAAATGGGACAGGCCAAAAGATGGAGGTTCTGGTGCATCTTTAGGGGCTTTAAGGGGTGATGCCATGTATTGTTCGGTTGTTCCACACGAAACTCAGAACCTCAAAAGGCTTTTGTTACAGAAACAGGTCCTCCTGCTCCAGTTTCATCTGGGGAGGATCCTCAAAAGGCAGCCACGGCCACACAGAGAAAGAGATGTATGGTAGTTAACCTTGACTGTCACAGTGGAAACACTCCTTGGGCAGCATCTCTGAGGGCTTATCTAGGTTAAGTTAAATGAATAGAGGTGGGAAGACCCTCTCACCTCATGGACAGAGCCATTGCCTGGGCTGGGATCTCAGGCTGCATAGAAAGAGGAAGCCAGCTGAACACCAGGATTCATTTCTCTCTACTTGCTGATACAGATACAAGATACAGTGTGGCCAGCTGCCTCACCTTCCTGTTACTGTGCCTTCTCTGAAGCGATGACTGTAAGCTTAAGATGACAGTTCCCCTTTTAAGTTGTTTTTGTCAGGTATTTTGACACAGCTAAAGGGGAAGTATTACTGGAGAGGTGTCATAAATGAAAACTGAAACAGAAAGTGGAGCCCAGGTTCCTAACCTCATCCTAGAATCCTCGGGGCTCCATCTCCATACTCCGAATTTGGGAGCTAAGCTCTGAATTCAGTATTTCACATGTAAGCTGTGAACGCTTTGCCAAGCCCATCCTTCTATTCCTTTCTACAAAAAGGCTGGCTCCAGAATGATACCCACTCTATCTCTAAGATGACCCTTCCTCCTTTCTTACTATGGGAAAGGGGAATATGCAGAGAAATAGCCTCAAGATAGTCAAAAGCACAGTAGTTAGCGGAGATGGGGCTGGTGATATCCCATCAGTTATTAGGACCAAGATGGAAGAACCTGAGACTGCACACCCATCCATGGGAAAGGACTCCTCACAGTGTGTTGGTCCCACCTGACCACATTCAGGGTCACAGTTGATTGGGCAAAGGAGATCCCCAAGCCCAACATGTGCCAGCCAGCCAAATCCCTTCCCTACAGGAGGGAGCAGGATGTTCACAGTTCTGCATCTTAGGATCTTACTAATAAGTACCTCTTACCAGCTGAGAAACTTCACTCAACTGAATAAGCATCCTGGTTTTGTTTCCTCGTCTGGAGCATGGGAATAACAACAACACTGACCTCATAAAGGGCTTATTTGGACTGTTTAAGGAAAACAGAACATTTATAGTCCTTGCGCCTGCACCTGGCAAACAACCAAAGCCTGAGAAGTGTTAGCTCATCTTCCTGCGGCTGATTTAAGACTGGGATGAGAAGACAGGATGGAGCCATCTGGGTAGTGTCTCCCTGGAAACAAACACCATGGCATGTCACGTCTAATCTGGTCCAAATAATTCCACAAACAGAGTAAGACCAAGTCCAAAAGCATCCGGGCAAGGCCTCAAGAGACAGCATCAGAGAAAAATAAGAAAGAATGACCCAGAGACCAAGAAGTGACCAGAGCTCTGAGACCTGACTCAGTCTTGCTTTTCCATGAAGCCTATCTAGGAGTTCTAGGTCTATCTTGACTCAACTACTACAGATACTTTGTCATTGTTTGCAATCCTTGGCTCCTTGACATAGTTGAAGAGCACAGAAGGATATTTACTCTTCACTAGCTGACACCACAATGAATGGCTACTTTTGTGCTCAAGACTCTGCACTGGGTGCTGAAGCCACAAGCAAGAAAGGAAAGTTTAGTATCTGTACTAACTGTTCCAGACAATGGTGTTCAGGGCAGAGGGTATTTGGGTACCCAAATCCCACCCGAGGGATGGAGAAAGAAAGCCACAGCTCCCAGGAAATCAGGCTTCAGGTGTTTTATTCTTCCTTTAGGCCAAGACTAGCGGTGAGTATAGCAATAGAACCCCTACAGGCGCACAGCAAAGGTGCATGAGCTGGTGAACCAGGAAACATGGACAAACAAGAAGAATGCAGCTACACTGCTCTGTTGTTCCACCTCCTCCCCACCTCCATCATGGCAGGATCCTTTGGCTGATTGCTGGCACAAGGGACAGGGCCCCTCAGAGCTCACCTGCAGAATGAGCAGCATTTGTATAACAGAAGAAGGCAACTTGGACTGTGCCAACAACAGCAAGTCACCCAGCTTCACCTTCAGCAAGACCAGGTCCCGGAAGCCCAGCAGAGAGATCTGGCGGATGGTCAGCTCCTGTCCCTAGGGAAGGCAGGTGGAGGGGTGAGAGGGAGTACCTGTTGGATCCCCACCAGCCTCAAGGAGTCCTGGGCAAGTGTTTTTACACAGTACACTCAGGATGGACTAGGACAAGCATGGGCAAGGCCTGTGGGCTGTCTCAGAAGAAGACCAGGCTCTGGTTTCCTCTAGCATTAAGACTCAACCTGCTTAAACAATCCGAAGACAATACAAGAGACATATAATAGGGGCCATGCTGACAGGAGATTCCAGTGGGTGGGAAGGAGTAAAAGAGAGGAAGGTGGGAAAAGAGAGAGAACAATCACTGCTCTCTCCCTGCTTCAAGGCTGCTTCTTCAATTTCATCTGTTAAATGTTTAAATGCTCATCCCATGTCAGGAAATATCAGACCTTACATGGTTACGGAATTACATAATCATGGTTAGAACTTACATAACCACAAGTAACTAATGCAGAAAAGTACTAAGGCATGTGTGGAAGGAGTGAGTGGAAAGAGTGTGACTATTTCAGTGGTTGGGGTACTAGGCGGGGGATAAAATGCCAATAGTTACAAGAGTTTGCATTTGCTACGCTCTGTGTGCTAGACAGGACCCTAAGCATTTAGATGTAAATAATGAGTATATTCCACAAATTATGCTGTGGTTTGTATGTGTCCTTCCCACACTCATCTACTGGAACCCTGGAATTTAGAAAGGCGGTTTTTTTACACTTTCTGAAAATTTATTTGCACTTATCCATATGTGTGTGAAGGAGGTGATAAAACCAACTAACCATACACTGCCCTGATTAAATATGACTCGTCCCTGTTCCTAGGACAGTGTTCAAGGTAAGATCAGCATTGGAAACAACAGCAGCAGGAAACAGGGACAGTCAATCTCTCCAATATAAGTGGCCATCCACCAATCAGCCAACACCTCTTCAGAGCTTCCACAAGCTATCTATCTGTAGAGACGGAGACTGGACTCTCCTTAGAGGCCGGGCCAGGCTGTGCTCTGCCCATGATGTTACTAATCTTCTTATCTCTGCAATCCTCAATGCCCTCCTCAAAGCACACACCTGAGACCTTGCAATTTATCCCTCAGTTTTCTTTCTTACCATTAAAGTGATTACAAATTACAAGGAAAAAAAAGGTATTGTTACTTGGTCAGAAGGGACATATGGTTCTCCATTGACAGGTACCTAGGCTCCCTCAGTCCCTATCCACAAGTGCTTGTTATACATCTCAAGGCTGCCACACTAGCCCCCGGGTCCTTCTGCTAGCCACCAGCCTGTTCCCAGATCCCTTTATAATAGCACCCAGCCCCATTCTCTCCCAGTCACCTTCTCATGACTCTGCCTCTTGCTAGTCTACGTCCCTAGCCCTGGCCATGTCCAGTTTGCTTTTTTCCCTCTTGTCCATGGACTCTTTCAGATGCCTCTGGATGTTCTCTTACCCTCAATAAAAGCCTTCCCCCTAACTGTGGAGCAGCCATCACAGTGGTTCCCTTACTGCAGCCCTCATGGACAGTCTTACTCTCTCAGCATCTAAAAAGTTGGGAAGCTGGTATTACCCGTGTTTGACAGCTAGGTGGCTAGGAGGGCAAGATCCAGTGACCCATAAGGCCCCTCCTTCCTCTGTTTATGCCAGGCTACTTAGTCATCCAGGATGCTGGGGGCTGACAGAAACTATCCAAGTTTTGCTCATGCCCTTATGTGATATCAGTAGACGAAGTGTTTGATTTAAATCATACAAGGCAGAAAAAGAGGAGCCAGGCAAGGGCAGGCAGACTTTTTGAAATGTGTCTGAATGGTCTGAATGTCCATCTGGAGGGAGGTGTAGAAAGCAAGGAATAGGAAGGCAATTGCAGACACCCCCTACCTGCCACTGCAAAAATCACTTTGCATAATTGGTCTCTCCTGGAAGCCTAGAGACCTCCCAGGCACTGGAGGCTTCTCCATTTGCCAGCCACAGGGATGGTGGCTCTTGATTGTTTTGGTTTGGACTTCGGTTTTAAATCATTAAGTAATTATTATTTCTAGGCTACAATTCAGACAGTTAGGACATGGTTAGGACAAGCAGAAGCCACCTTCTGTAGCATTGTTGGTATCCATATAAGAAACCACTCTTCAAAGGCTTATATTTATCTTCCAAATTTCTCTGGACAGTCCCTACCTCTATAGAATTGCACACAGAACCATTAAACACACAGAGGCCGTACCTTTTATTTAGCTTAGTGTAACTTAAATATTTTTAAGTTAAGCATATCAGGGCACCATCCTTCTCCCCTGTCCCATACTACCTGAAGGACACTTAGTATTCCAAAATGTGAATATACTCTAACTGCCATTGCATCAACTAAAATTCCCCTCCCAGCTTTTAACTACAACAATGCTGCAGTAAACATGTTCATCCGTGATTCTCTGGACAGTTTTGTTAGTGTATCCAGGTCGATATCACTCTTCAAAAGAAAACTTACACTATCGACATCTGCCTTTACAACGGGATGGAGAGATGGATCGTTAAAGTGAGTGCTGGACAAGCATTAAGGCCTGAGTTTGAGTCCCCGAACCCACGTTTTAAAAACCAGATGAAGTCTGTAATCTCAGCACTGGATAGGCAGAGCTAGGGCTTCCAGGTCTGTCGGGCTGTAGGACATCCTGGGGTGTTTGACCACGCCCCAGTATCCAGAGATCTCCATTTCACCTATATAGTGGGTCACGTAAGGCACAGGTAGAGGGCGTGACTAACAGGCCTCAAGATTTACATATTAATGAATTACCTAAAGGCTGGGGGCGTAGATATCTAAGTTTTCATCTCCCTAGCCCCTTCTCTTTCCAATATAAGGGGACCCCTCCTGGCATTTTGTGGGAGAGCACACCATTCAGATACAACCATCAACATGACCAATAAAACTTCCATATCTTCGATTCCACGTGTCTCCCTGCTCCGGGGGCTCCCTCTCCCGCCACTGCTGGGTGTGCTGGGACCCTGCCATCACTGCCCCATGTGAGCAAGGCCAAACAGCCCCCCACCCCCCACCCCCACACGCTCTGCTCGCGAGTTCTTTTCCTTCACCAGCGACTCCGCCGCATGAGTTTTAAACCACACAGGTCAGTTAACCTAGCCAAGTCAGTGAGCTAACAGGTTCAGTAAGACCTTGTCTCAAAAAATATGCAGTCAAGAAGGGCACCTGACACTGGCCTTTAGCTTCTACATATATGCACATGTGCAAGCGTGTATACACACACACACACACACACACACACACACACACACATACTTTATGGATCCTACCACAATGCCCTCTCAAAAGAATGCACCGACTCATCTGTATCTGAGAGCACATTTTCTCACACATTGTAGAGTATGGGGATAACTGGTTAGGAGGGCAATCATGGCGGACATTCAAGAACAACCATTTCAAACCCACCTATATGGCCAGGCCGGGGAGGTAGGGAACAGATCCAAAAAATTAGGGCAACTTTTCAAATCAACCTGCTTTTCTATTGCTACTCCACCCCTTCCCACTCCATCTCCTTTCCAGAATGTTCTCAGCAGTACCTCTTCACACAAGTAGGTAGCACTCTCCTGGAAAGGATGAAAAACTTTGCCTCGGAGCCTTCCAAGCTAAGGTTAAATAATACATGCTCAGGAAAGAGAGAATGCTTAGTACCTGACCAGAGGCTGTAAAGTGTACCAGGCACCTCCCATGTGGAGAAATGCGTCCAAGCAATCCTAGAACAGAGTGTGAGATGCAACTTACATCAAAACTCTCCTCATACCCCATACTTGTATAGGTGTACGGTACACATGATGTGGAGCTTACATGGATGGTCCCAGCGGCCACAAGGCCTTTTCTTGTGCAAATGTTGGCCTCCTGTGCTGGCAGGAAAAGTACTCGACAGGAGAGGTAAGGAACCCAGTTTATACCAAAAGAAACAGGCCAATCACTGCTTCCTGCGACTACCACTCATGGCCATTAACCAGGGCCCTGGGTAAAGGACACCTACTCATCCAAAAGTAATAGTAAGTCTATCTCCTTGTAACATCTGTCCTTGAAACATTACCCAATGTACAGACTGCCCACATAGCATGCCTTCTACCTTGGTGCCCATTTGTTCTGGATCTCCCTCACATCCTTTGAATACTCTATCTAATGCTTTGAATCCAGGTCTCTCCCCCTCAATCTCAGCTAGCGCAGGCAGATGCCCTTCAAGGTCAATAGGGAAGAGAGTAGCCAGAGAGTGGGTCACTGAGTTGCTGGAGGTGAGAGAAGTGAAATGAACAATACTATGCAGGACCAGATTTTACCACTTCTTAAGAGAATCAAAACAGAACCATCCTTGTGACTATGTTCCTGCCTGGCTCTGAGTACTTACTCATTTCTTCCCTCAGTGCCCATCCTGACTCACACTCCACATTCCAAAGTCATCGTCATGTCCTGCAGCTGCTGCACAAATGTCCCTCATCTGTACATCCCCTTCCTTTGGGTTAAACAGATTGAACACAAGATGTTGTGTTTTATAAAAAGAGAGAAAGAAGGAGGATATGTTTGGTAGAAGCGCAGTATGGTGAGGTGGGAAGGGGTCTCTGCGGGCCCATGCTGAGGCCCCTGAGGTTCCAGCCATATGATGGATATAGTATGGAATAGAGTTTATTTATGGCATAGGGAGGGGAGTTGAGGGGGGAGTAGAGAGAAAGACACAGAGGAAGGGAGAGAGGAAGAAGAAGAAAAAGGAGGAGGAGAGGGAGGAGGGAGGGGAGGGGAGGGGAGGGAAGGGAAGGGGAGAGGAAAAGAGGAGAAGAGGAGAAGAGGAGAAGAGGAGAAGAGGAGAAGAGGAGAAGAGGAGAAGAGGAGAAGAGGAGAAGAGGCCAGTCAGAAACACATGGAGAAAGAGGGTTGAGGGGGAAAGGGAGATGGGGCAGAGAGAGTAAGAGAGTGAGGAAGGGCAAACAGCCCCTTTTATAGTAAGCCAGACATGCCTGGCTGTTGCCAGGTAAGTGTGGGGCAGAATCTAGAAGGAATGCTATCACAGATGTTGGCTAAATTCTTTTTTCATATGTATGTCAATCAGAATGCATTATTTGTCATTTATATAGAATTCAAAGTTAAGGTAACACCTAGTATTTTTATTTGCTACATCAGTGAACTCTACCCTCAGGTCTGTCTTTCTGAGGACCTGCTGCTTGCTAAGGGGTGACAACTGCAAGTAAGAAGGTATCTGTGGATGCAGGCGCTAAGGGTCTCCATCAGCACTGGTTCAGACTGGGCATGATGAGAGGAACAGACTGCAGCCAGGCTTCTCTACGCGCTGTGTTACAGGAGACACTAGAGGCAAGTCTACAATGGGAAGTGACATCACTGAGCAACATTTTAAATACTGGGTATGGAGTACAAGCAATCCCGTGCTCCTCTGAAACACCATAAGTGCAGTGCAATCTCCTGGGGCCTTCGCTGTGGAAGGAGGAAATTCCAACCACTTCTGGTGGCTCTGTTTCCACTCTGCCTATTACACTCACACTTCAACAAAGCAGACCAGGAAAAGCTTTAACCCCAGGGGGACGAGAGGAATGTGAGTAAACTGCATGTATGTGCGAGGAATTTGGGAGAGGACTAGCTCACCAGTTAAGCTAGATTGGCTGGCCAGCAAGGCTCAGGGAGCTGCCTGTCTCCCCGAACCACCAGTGTGCAGCTACTTCTAAACAGGAAACGAGGATCTCAATTCAAAGCCTCATGCTTCCGTGGGGAAAAGTCTCCCTCCCTAAATCTCACACTCTAGAAAAACACTTATTACTGTTATTACTTTAAATTATATGTATATGTTTGTTTCTCTGTGTGAGTTTGTGCATATGAGTGCAGGGGCCGTGGAGCCTGGAAGAGGACATTGGATTCCCCGGAACTGGAGTTACAGGCAGTTGCGAACCACCCAACATGGGTGTTGGGAATCACAGTCAGAGCCTCTCTAAGAAAGGTGCAAACTCTTAACTGCTATGCTATCTCACCAGCCCTAAGCCCCAATCTCATGTTTGGCAGGGATTGTTGTGCATGAAGTTAAATACCCTTGTCAAGCTCCTGCTCTGGAGCGCCAGCCTGCACGTCCTCCTACCCAGCACGATTACATCATATAGCTCTCTGGGTGAGAGTTCATCAGAGATCGAGGAACATTATCCACTCCCACGGCTTCAGGACAACAGCAACTTGTTTAAAATGTGTTTCAAGCAGATCAGCAGGAGTGGGAGGAAGGAAGGAGCATGAGTAGAGGGTAAAGGGTGAACATGGTGAGAGTGCACTAGATACACACGATAAGCTATCCTGATGAACCAACGCTTTCTGATCAATTGCATGAATAAGGTACTTTAAAACTGCACTTCAAAGAGAAAGCCAGTGGAAAGGGCAAATGGGCTGAGAAGGAAAGAGAAGGAAAAAAAATCCAGTTCAAGTGTGTGTGTGTGTGTGTGTGTGTGTGTGTGTGTGTGTATAATTTCAAAACCATGAGGCTAACGAGAACCAACAAATTGCTGGTTATATATAAGATTCTCTTCTTCACTTGAAGTTAGAGGTTAAATATAGATACAGAATGCTCAGAAGACCTCTGGAGCCCTTACTAACCAAGATGCCCACCTCCAGACTGTCCCCCTCTTAGCAAGAGGCCTGATCACCTAGGTCAGTGGAGGAGACAGGCTGTTGCATCCCAGTGACACTGACCTGAACTGGATAAAATATTGCCTGCAGGGTAGGGAGAGTCTCAGTGAAGAAGTAGTCCCAGACTTCAGCCAGAACCTCAATGCGATTGTCACCTGCACACGGGAGAGAAGACAGGAGAAAAAAGGGAACATGTCATTATTCACAGAACAGAACAGTTCCACCTCAAATATAAAGTCTAGTGTACTAGACTTGTAGCCTGGAGCTGCTAGCACCTAGGGAACACAGCCACAGTGCTACAGGGTCTTTCTACCCTCGAACCCAGAAAAGGGAGATAACATGAGAAACATTATCCATGAGTAGGCCCTCTTACCCCATCTTACAGGCTCAGAGACACCAAATAACTAGACCAACAATACACAGTTAGAAGGGAAAGCTGGAGTCCCTGACCTCACACTCTTTACCTGCTTCTTCTGAAGTTTGCTTGGAGAGTTATACACCGCTATGTTTGCACAGTTATACATAGCTGTGTCTGTCTGCATAGTTATACACTGCTTGGTTTGCACAGATATACAACGTTAGTATACAGCGATCTGTGTGCACAATTACATGATGCTCGGTTTGCACAGTTATACACTTTTCTGTTTGCAGTTACACACCACTCTATTTGCAGTTGCACGCTGCTTTGTCTGCACAGTTGTTATTCACTGCTCCATCTGCAATGATGTTATATACTCTGCAGTTAAATACTCATCTGACTCTGCGCTTGAGCTGTGTCAGGAGCAGTAAAATGAAGATCTACAGTATCACTTTCACCCACTGTTCCACTGTGGGTGCTGGGAGGCACCTCCTGACTGTGCCTGCTCACCCTGGCACCAGGAAGCCAAAGGCTATCCACAGGCTACAGTACACAGGTCACCTCATGTCACTTAAGGGATGTGAGAGGGAGACAGCCTGGTTGAGGCAGCAGCTGCTTAGTGACCTAGATGTCAGAGCTGATGGGCTACTACTGTGTGCTCATCTTGAGCAGAGAAACTGGGTCAGCCAAGACAAGACACCAAGAGCCGTGTTTGGCAAAACACCATTAGTTCCATGGAACGAATCTTGATAGACTCATTTAGCGTCTTCCGTCTATTAATTTAATGGCCAATAAAAGCAATGGCTGAGGAGAGAGCACAGAACAAGGGCAAAGCTAGTCGCTAACAGCTGCTGGAAGGTCAGGGTAGATGCAGACTTGTGTCGTCCTCTGCTTTCCCTGGCAAAGCACTAATCAAACATTGCCGGAATTGTCCTCCACTAGAACTTGAGAGTCTGGGACAGGTTTGTCCATGTGCAGAGCACCAAGCAAGACACATCAACAAACCACTATGGAAAAGCCTTCATGGCGAAAAATGGCAAGAGCCCAGTGTGTAGGCTTTTGCAGAGGCCAGGTCTCTCAGAGGCAGGAGGCACAATCTGACCCAAAGAGGTGACATTACAGAGCAAGCCTTTCTAGTTAGTAGGAACACTTGCCATTGTCTCTTAGAGAGAGGACAATTCTACAATATGGCCCCCACAGCCAGGAGAATCTGTCTCCTTCTCCTGTGTCTTCATCCTCAGTTAGACCTCCCTCAGTCTTTGGAGTGTGGCTATTCAGGTTTGATCTCTGCCCCTCAGACTCACCACAATTCCTCACAGCGCAGAGCCTCTGTGTACGATAATTCTTCTGCCTAGACTTTTGTTTTCCACCTCCTTGGCTAACTTGCCTGTTAACCCTCTGAGTTATAGTTCAGACTTTATTATTACAGGAACCTTCCTTCAATTAACCAAAGCCTACCCTGCATACATTAGTAGTCCTAACCTTGGCTACACAGCCCCAACCACTATCACACTCCCACACGACTGATGTATTTTAATGTATGATGATTTGATTCATATCTGTTCCTATTTCCAGTTTAGCTTCCCCAGAACCTACAAAGGACCTGGCATCCAATTACAGTGACACAGAATCATCTTCAATATAAGCAATATTCACTCACTCACGGGATGAGGAAGGGACATTTGGTTTCCTAAATCCAAAATGAACCCCAAAGGTAAAGGCTGTTTTGGCTGCTTTGTTAATAGCCCTTATCTGAAGCTCTCTATGGTAAGGGAAGGAGGCAGAACCCTGTGGGGCAGCGTTGTGTCTGCTTCCATGCTAAGACTGAGGCCTCATGAATGTATAAAGGAGTCCTTCCACCCCGGAGATGGGAGGTACCTTCTGGAAGGCTAGATCTGACTGATGGCTGCAAATATTAGGGAGGAAAGAAGGCTCCAGAAAGTGTTCTGTGAAAGCAGCAGACACAGACCAAGAAAGAAGAAAGAGGTAAAGGAAACAAACAGGTAGCTTCATTTCCAGAAACAGCCTGTAAGTCAGAGTCAGCTCTCTGCAAAGGTGAAGGAGCTTGAATGGAAGGTTCTAGATGGCTGTCATCAAATCTTCCCTTTGGTGCACCACAGAAGTTAGATTGTCAGTGGCACACAGGATGCTATAAAAAACATCCTGAGAAAGGAAGGTCAGTGCAACTGCAGAAAACACTGAAAACAAGATGGTGGACAGCTATGCTGTCACAAACAGCTGACGACAGTAAAGCCAAGTGGGAGAAGCCATGGCACCAGGGCACCTTCACAAGCAATGGCACAGGGCATCCTGGGTATTCCCAAACTTTAGTTTTAGTGACACGAGAACCCCTTCAACCAAACAAAACGTTTCTTGAAGTTCTAACACATGGAACCAAAGAGCAGGATCACTCTGTCTGAAGACGTGGACACTTCTTAAATGTCCTCCTAAGCCTGTTCAGTGTGCAGTAAGGGCTCCAACACCACAAACCTGAGACTAGGAAGCCTCACAGAAACGCCTGCACTGTATCACCGGGTTCCTGGCCATGCTTTAGGTTTAGAGGAACAAAATCGTGGATGGTCTTCAATCATCCCACTGAATCTCCATCTGTGGGTTTCCACCTCTGCTTGAAGGTAGCCACACGTCCACCTTCCTGATTCAAGGACATCTCAATCTTACTCAGCGTCTGTTTCTCAGAGCTGGTTTTACACATTTCCAGCAGCTTCAATAACTCCCCAGAACTGACATACAAGATATACAGACTGACACACAAGTGGAAGAGCCAGGGACAAATGCTTTTTGGCCCTCCCTTGACTGGAGGGCTACCTTCCAATACCTGTGCACTAACGTGATTCCCAGATTTAAAGAACCACTAACTTCCTAGTCAAAACAAGTCATCACTGATGGGTGAATGGATGAAGAAAACATCTAGCTATATACTAGAGTAACTGGCCTCACACAAAAAAATATCTTCTGACGTGTGACAACACACATGGACTGAGGGGGGGTCATTGTCCAATGAAAGAAGATACTTAACAAAAACACAATTACTGTATGATCCCTGTTAGTCAAAACTCTGGAAGCAAGGTGTGAACGGTGGTTGTGAGGACACGAGTGTGCCATGGTGTGGAGTTTCCAGGTTCAGGGTAAAGAACTAGAGGCCATGACAGAGACGACAAAAGTCAAGGCTGTGAACCGTGAGGTGGTGACAGGCAGACATTGCACATCATGTGTTTTATAACAACTTCAAATAAGATCTTTATTTATTTATTTGTGTGTGTGTGTGTGTGCGTGTGTGTGTGTGTGTGTTTGTACCACATGCATACATGCGTGCAGGTGCCCAAAAAAGCTAGAAGAGGCAGTCAGATCCCCTAGTGCTGGAATTATAGGCAATAGTGAACAGCCTCCTGATATGGGTACTGGGAACCGAACCTAGGTCCTCTGCAAGAGCAGCAAGCCTTCTTACTTGACGAACAATATCTCCAGCCCCAATATCAAAGGATTTAAAGCCTTGATTTAGCGGATATTTACAGACTTAGAGAAACAAGAATTATAGTCTATATGTGGTCCAGAGGAAAAGAGAGAGGGAGAGAGGGAGAGAGGGAGAGAGGGAGAGAGGGAGAGAGGGAGAGAG
>NW_021604618.1:6000373-6052858 GCF_004785775.1 Grammomys surdaster
AGAGAGAGAGAGAGAGAGAGAGAGAGAGAGAGAGAGAGAGAGAGTGTCCATTTCTATCATTGGTTATTTCCAAAGGTTTTGGGCAGACATTTACTTTGAGCCAAACAGTAGAACTTTCCAGCATCTATCTCTCATTTTTCTTCCAACTTTTGTCTTTTTGGGTGCCACATTACTGGGCATGGTATCTTTCTCAGGAAATAGGAGAAACTGTCTTTCACTAGACACAATGCCCTCCAAGGTTTTGAAGTCATATATTCCAGTATATGGCTAGATACAGCCCTATGAAGTCTGTGTCTGGACATCCTTCTGGGCTATCTTGAAGATACTTGGCTAGAGCACAAAGAAAACGTAGGCCACCTGTGTGCAGAGTATGGCATCATAAGTACCTTTTACTCACTGCAAGCCCTCACCCCATTTCATCCCTTAAAAATGAGGCTCTGAGCTCAGTTGAAAAAAGTACTTGCTTAGCATGCACAAAGTCCTGGGGTTTAATCTCTAACAGCATAAACCAAGTATCCTGGTACATGCTGTAATCCCAGAACTTGGGAAGTGGAGGCAGGAGGATCAGAAGTTCTTGGTCGTCTTCTGCTATGTAGTAAATTTGAGGCCAGCCCAGGATACAAGAGCAGAGCGAGAAAGATAGAGAGAGAGACAGAGGGAGAAAGACAGATAGAGACAGAGAAGAAGAAACAGAGAGACAGAGACAGAGATTGGGAGGGAGAAATGTGCCAAGATTGTTCACTAGAGAACTAGAGAACAAGCTAAGCCAAGTCCCTAGAAACCTCAGTGGAACTGAAAGGGTGGTCCACTCTTTCCTTTGAGACTACCACCTGACCTTTCTCTCCAGTCAATTTATGTCTATCCAGTCACTTGGATTCTAAAACCACAGACAGACCAAGAAATTTTCTTCATCTGTCAGGTCACATCACATCAAGGGAGAGCCTGTTTGTCCTATTGGTCCCCAAACTGGGAGCACCTCTGTGTAGTATGATCCCAAGAAATATTGCAAATGTGGATAGAAAATAGCCTGGAACAAAACAGATGGACCAGAAGCATCTGTGGTAGAGCAACTGTCTCTATCCCTTCAAAGGGTACCACCAGGATGCATTCGTCGAAACCCCTTACCTGGGTCTCCACTAAATCACCCCATCCCAGCCTATTTTTGCAAAGGCAGTCTGTGTTGCACTGACAAAGACAGCTGGTTCAAACCACTGAAGGCATCAAGAGGCAGGAGTGACTCACTCACTGGGAGTTTGCTGCTTTTGGACAGTTGTGGCTCAACCCTGCAAACATCAGAGGCTGAGTCAGAGCCCTATGCACCAGCGCCTCCTTGTACTTGCCTTCACACAGCTTGATCTTCTCCTCCACAAAGGACAGTCCTTTTGCAAGAAGCTGGTTCTGCCAAGAGAGAACAAAGAACACAAGAGCTGGGTGACTCTGATCCAGAAGACCGGACTGTAGGCAAGCTAGACTACAGGGCATTTTTCCAACTCTTCCAATTCCCACTTGCAGTGCAGACTTTTCAGGCCCCTTGTGCTAGTCAGCCTTCTAAGTTTAAGAAGTTCTTTGTCGCCGGGCAGTGGAATTTGGGAGGCAGAGGCAGGAGGATTTCTGAGTTCGAGGCCAGCCTGGTCTACGGAGTGAGTTCCAGGACAGCTAGGGCTACACAGAAACTCTGTCTCGAAAAACAAAAAACAAAAAAAAAAAAACAAAAAGAAAAGAAAAGAAGAAGTTCTTTGTCCTCCTAGAAGAGCAAGAACCTCAGAGGAAGACTGTGAGATATAGCCCAAGGGTTGTAAGCCAAAAAGTCAAATGCAGTCACCACCCCACTCACCTCTTAAACTAAGACATACAGAAGAGACCCAGTCCAATTCATGGTTGAGCCCAAAGCCCTGGAGGCTCTTGATAACTTAAACCCACATGGAGAGCCTTGACAAATGGGAAACTAAACAGAGCTACGGTTTTGGGGGTTTGGGTTGTTTTGTTTTGTTTTTTTAAGAATAAATTTGGAGCCAAAAGTGGTGGAACAAGCCCAGAACTTTCGAGGCAGAGCCAGGTGGATCTACATAAGTTCAAGGCTAGCCTGTTCTACATAGTGTTTCAGAACAGCCAGGGCTACAAAGAAAGACTTCTGTCCCAAAACAAACAAACAAACAAATTCAGGCATCTGGGAAGGTGGCTCAGTGCCTCTGGTCTTCCAGTACTCGAATCAAGTGGCTCACAATCGCCTGTATCTCTAGCCCCAGTAGGGTCCAACTCCTCCTGCCCTTGTTGAGCACATACACACAGACACACACACACACACACACATACACACACACACACACTCATAATTAAAAAATAAAAATTTTAAAAAGAATAAATCTATGGTTCCTCATACTTGATACAACAGAGAGATCAAATGCAAACTTTTAGGCAGCCTTGAATATGCATCTGTCAACAGGGTGTGCATGAGAGAGTTGTAGAGGGCTATCCACAACAATTTGAATGCTTCATCGCTTACCAATGGCTGCCGGCTCATAGGAAGTAAGACTGTTCTTCCTAGTTCCAGAAGCTAAGTTCTTTCTACTCTACTCTGAAGCATCTTACTAAGACCTCCACCTTGGAATGTGTCCCTACCACATAAAACTACCCTTATGTGAGCCACAGAAACTCTGAGATCACTGATGTCCTGGTACCTCTCTGGGCCTCTCTCATAAGGCTACCAAAGACCTGTGCTCCCTCGTCAGGGAGGTAGAAAGCAAAGACGATATACAAACTAAAAAGCCAATGTTCCCCTCATACTGCCCTTTATAAAACACAAAGCTCCTAATACAGCTGTCTCCATTAGGGTTTCTACTGGTGTGATGAAACACCATGACCAAAGCAGCCCCAGAGGGAAAAGGTTTATTTGGCTAACATAATTTTGAATTACAGTCCATTATGGGAAATCAACACAGATACTCAAGCAGGGCAGGAACATGGAGGCAGGAAAAGATGCAGAGAGGCCATGGAACAGTGCTGTTTTTTAGCTGCTCCTTATGGCTTACTCACTCTGCTTTATTATAGCACCCAGGACCACCAGCCCAGGGACGGCACCACCCATATCAATGAGCCCTCTGATTAAGAACAGTGCCTGGCTTGCCTACAGCCCATTCTTCTGGGGACATTTTCTCTACTGAAGTTCCCAGCTCTGAGATGACTCTAGCCTGTGTCAAGCTGACACAAAAAGTAGTCAGCCCAACATTGATGACAGCAGTGTGTGTAGCTGAGTGGAAGGAGGGTGGGTACCACAGTGGTTCAGGTCCTGCTCACCTGCTTTACAGACCGTGTCTCACTATTGTAGCCCAGGCTAGTCTCAAACTTGTAACCTTCCTTCCTCTGCCTCCTAAGTACTTGGAAGTGTGCCTCCAGCCCCCTCCTTGCTTTCGCTAGCTTTCTTCACTTTTCACTAGCTGTACTGTTTTATTATGTTTTCAATCAATTGGTTTTAATCTAAGAACATTTATGTTTACTGTTTGCAGTCATGTGTCTGTGTCTGTCTGAGTGGGAATACAAACACACAAGTATAGTTCTCACAAAGCCCAGAGGCATTACATCCCCTGGAGCTGGAGTTACAAGCAGCTGTGTGTCAATCAGTGCAGGTGGCGGGAACTGAACCTGGGTCTTCTGCAGGAGCAGTACGTCCTCTTAACTGCTGTGCCATCTCTCCAGCTCCACATTAAAAATGTTAGCAGACATATAGTTGCTCATTTGTGACATTTCAAGGCATGTGTGTAACGTGTAGCGACGAAATCACAGTAACTGGCATACCTCAGATATTTAACATTTCTTTGTGCTAGAAACATTTAAATTTATCATTATCACGATACCACTGGCATATCATTAAGTAGGCATCTACCACCATACATCCTTAGTGACCAGTGATGTCGGTGGCAAGAGCTTAACATCTTCCCAGGAGTGACAAGTAAAAAAAGTCAGTGACAACAGAACTTCAACTACATACTGAGGGCTTCTGGGGGCATGTGCGTTTGTGTGCATGTGTCCACATGCGGTGTCCTTGCTTGCCTCTGTGAGTGCATGATGTCAGAGTAGCCTCTTCTCCACCTATTCTTTGGAGACAGGGTCTCTCACTGAACCTAAAGATCACTATTTCAACAAGACAATTTAGTCAACAAGCCCCCAGCATCCTCCTGCCTCTGCCTTCCCAGCACTGGGATTATAAGTACACGGAACCAGGCCTGGCCGTTTCATGGGTGTTGGGAATCCAATCTCAGGTCCTCATGCTTGCACAACAAACACATTACCTACTGGGCCTTCTCTCCTACCTCTGTACCAAGAGAGTTATCAAAAGCACTAGTACATTTCTGTGACAGGCACATATGATCCAGATTCTAACATCCCACTGGAATTCAGATATGACCCAATTTTAAAGTGTAACTGGCCATTGTTTAATTTCAAGATGGCAGATGGAACTGAAATCAGAGTCAGAATAACATCATACTGAAGCATGTCAATTTTGTGGAAGGGGAAGAAAATTACTGTGGACTTTACAGGGAATGACAATACAGCCCCAAACTATTCTCCAGCTCTGGCCCAGCAACTGCACTCTGCCTCCGGGTCAGAAAGCAAGAACACAGTCCAATGTCAGCTGATCTAGAACTCCTGGCAGCCAAGATGGATGAGTAAGATTGCTCAGATGAGGAGAAAGGAAAGTAGTCATGCCACCTGAGCACAAATGCCACCGTGACCTTAGAGCTGTGATTCCCAACCTTCCTAATGCTATGACCCTTTTAATACAGTTCCTCATGTCCCCATGTCTCCTAACCATGCAATTATTTCATTGCTACTTCATAACTGTAATTGTGCTACTTTTATGAATCATTATGCAAATATCTGATATGCAGGATAGCTGATATGGGCCCCCCAGAGGGATGGCACCTACAGGTTGAGAACCATTGCTTTAGAGTATCTGCCCCAGCACTTCCTTTGAGCCAGATGAGGGTCTCAGAAAGGTCAGCTCTGCACTGCTAAAGATTCCTGAGTGTCTGCTGTCAACACTGGTACCCTGCCATTCTCCTAAAGCAAATCTGCAAGCTCTCTTTGATCACATTTCCAAGGCACATATCCCAGGAGGGATTTATATCATCTTGTCCCATTACCCTAATTATATACACTAAGGAGGCAGTGGTAAACTAGGGTGCTAAAGGAAATTACGAAAACAAAACCCAAATCACTCCAGGTTCTAATATGAATTAATAAATACTTGCTGGGCTAGGGACGTATCTCAGTAGGTACATACTCACCAGGCAGGCATGAGGACCTAAGTTCAAACCTCCAGCATCCATGTGCCAAGACTGAGGTAGTAAGTATGTATAACTCCAGCGCTGTAAGAGGGTTGGAGCAGGAGGCTCTCCCTGAGGTTTGCAATCCACCAGCCCAGCTCCAGGCTTAATGAGACATTCAGTCACAAGGGATTAAGGTGGAGAACGAGAGACAGGACATCTGACATCCTGTCTCTGGCCTCCACATACACAGGGACACATACATCCATGAATACTTGGACACACACACACACACACACACACACACACACACACACATATGCATGCACAAACAATACTGAGTATGTCCATTAGGCTTTTAGATCCTTGAGACAGGGACCACTTCTTACTTTTAGTAACCAATTCCAGCAGGATTCTGGGTACAGCTGGTGCTTTGCAAATCTTTGTTGAACTTAAAATCAGCTGCCTATTTTGGTGACAAGAATTATTTTGTATTTTTAAGGAGTCAAGATAAGAATCAGAATGTTTTTAAGGGGATGGAGGAGGTGACATAGGGTCCCTAAATCTGTTCCCACTTCCTTCATTTGGTAAAAATCAGAAGGAATGAATTCCAACAGATGGCCCAGAACCTCCCTCCTAACCCTTGGTCTTCTCCCGTCAAGGAGATATTAGAAGGAAAAATATGTGTTTCAAAGGAAAAGGAGTTATTTCTGGCTTAGGAGGGGAAATGACACAGAAAACATTCTTTCAAGGGCTCTCATGATACACTGTACAGAAATTCTGTAGCTTAGATCAAAATAAACAAAAATGTGGGGTCTGAAGGAGCCGACTGGATCATATAGTCCTTCCTCCGCTTGGAGCCTGTGGTCACCAGAGTCTGCTCACACACAGATTTGCTGATATTTAACGGACTCCATTTGCCACGAAGCTAAAACCCCTTGAAAAGCATGCCACAAATGCTTTGATCTTCCAGTAACTGAGGTTAGGGTAGAGTTTCCTACACCAGATTCCAATCCACAGGAATGCAGCTCAGATTCCATTAGGAATCCTTCCTTCAGCGCCTGCAGAGCCCTCCAGGATGGGGGGTGGGGGAAGGGGGCGCTCAGCACCTAGCTTCCCTTTGCTTGATCCACCTGTCATTCACACTCCCCCCCACAACTTGACCACAGCCGGATTCTTTGCTCAGCCCTCACAACTGCTTCTGTCCCCACCCCTCGCCTAGAACACCATAGGTCAAGAAGGAGTCTTCCCTCCAGAGAATCTGCAGCCATACAGGTGCCTGCCTTCTCTTAGGTTCTAGCATTTTAAGGGTTTTGCAGTTAGAATTCAATGATCTGCAGTTGTTGTCCCCCAGACCTCCCCCGCCCGTGTTTGTGTGTGTGTGTGTGTGTGTGTGTGTGTGTGTGTGTGTGTGTGTTGTAAGGAAGTTACACTATACATAAAGATACACTATAACATAAAACACATGGAGTCTGGAGCCACTACCTCCGAGGAGGAACATGTATACTTCATGTTCAGGTATTGGGCCACACCCACACCCTGACCTATTACTACCACCCTACCCTGAGGTAGTAACGGATGGTGTTAGTGGAGGTCTAGGTATGATGCATGGAAGTCAGGGCTGGACACATGCCTACTAATTCTTGAACAGAAACATGGTGGTAGCCATCCCTAGCTGGGTCTGGCAGGGCTGTGACATACTTGCTAATAATTAGGTGGGCCTTGTCCTTCGCCTATCCTGTGATCTCCGTGTCACAGTGTAGAGACTGCAAACACCTCTTAAGGGTTTCTGTGTCACAGTGTAGAGATTACAAACACCTCTTAGGGGTTACCTGACTTGTGTATGTAGCAGTGGCAGACCCGTGGGAAGGAGATGGAAGTCCACACCCCAATACAGCCACATTTTCACTTAGCACGGGGCTTGTAGATTGTGAAGATCACACCACTGCTATCCACTTCACCTAGGAAGATGCCAATTTGCCATCTATGGGATTTAGGCTTACTCAAAGGTTCTGAGAGACAGAAACCAAGGAAGGGAGAGAAAGGAAGGAAGAAGGAAGTGAGGGAGGGAAGAAAGCAAAGGAGGTTAGGAATGAAAGAGAGGGGTTAGCTTTAGCTCAGATATTCCCTACTATTTTTCTAAGCATCTGCTCTTCCTGAATCTCACCTCAAAGAATTCTCATCCCTGCCAAGTGCCTGGATTCAAAAGGTTCTGGCGGACATTTGCTGCTAAGTGACAGTGACAACAGAGTTGGAAACTCTGCTTTTCTCATGACCCCTTCTAGCCCAATGTCTCTCCCTACCACCTCCCCAGCCAGCCTCAAATCACAAACCACCAGTTTATTAAATAGTAGCTCCTTAGGAAATGAGTAGGGACTTGGCAATGGGCCGGTTGTTACTTAACACATCCTTCTGGCACACCATCAGTGAATGTGGCCATGGACAAAACAGTGCATTAATGAAGTGGCAGAATGATCCGGAAGTGGAAAGAGCTGACATTTTTCTCCCTAAGACACAGAGAAATGGGCTGCAAACAGAAAAATGAAGCTTGGGAAAATCTAGGACAAGGATGTTTGGAGGAAAGCCTCCCAAGCCACTTGCCACCTGTTGATCAGAGAAAAAGATCAGCTTACCCTGCACAGCATGGGGCAGGATGGAGGTGCTGAGGTGAGCAGAGAAGAGGGTAGGTGTGTGTGTGTGTGGGGGGGTACAGCTTGCCAACCATTATGTCACCTATCAAGTAGAGTACCTTCCAACCAAGTCAGAGGGACCCAGGAAAAAAGTAATCAAGAATGCCAGAGGGAAATAATGCCAGTCCTAG
Source organism: Grammomys surdaster (assembly GCF_004785775.1). NCBI lineage: Eukaryota > Metazoa > Chordata > Mammalia > Rodentia > Muridae > Grammomys > Grammomys surdaster. The sequence goes on from NW_021604618.1 coordinate 6,008,459, forward strand.
CTTCCCAGGAGAAAGAACTCCATGCCAAATAGATTATAGGCATGCACTACCATTCCTGGCTTCTATGGTGTTAGGAACTGAACACACCTCCTCATGGATGCTTACCCAGCACTCTGCCAACTGAGCTACATATGCAACCTTCATCATAACTCTCAGAGGGGGCAGAGAGGGTTTTCCATACTAAACAAAAATCTGCAAAATAAATAACTTTACTCCTCATGACCATTGGACTGCTGACCACGACTACTTACTGTGCACTGCGTGTACAGCACTTCCGGCAGGTTGCTGTGCCTCTGCTTCGCCTCCTCACTAACCCTGGCTCATAGCAGGCTCTATCTGGTCTATACTAAATCCTTCAATTTCATGCATAGCGGGCTCCTAAAATATATTCTCACACAGAACAGCAGGCCTACATGCCAAAGGAATCCCGCTCCCATGGAGCTAAGAAGGGTTTTGTACCTATGCATTCTTCTCTCTCACAAATCCAATAACTAACTATCCAATACCTCAGCATATCTATTGGTTCTCATCTTTATCTAAAACCTATTAAGGCTTCAAGGTATCAATTTCAAGATTCATTTTTCCATTTGTTTCATAGGGTATGAGAAAAGTATTATAAAATACTCAAATAACTGCACAAAATGCATGTAACCACTTGGGAGACTGGGGTCAAGAAAGCTTCAGAAATCTCTGGCTGGATAGATACTCTGTGTACCCCTACTTAGTTAGCTCTTCCTCAGAAGAGGTCAGAATGGCCACCAGGAACTTCTAGGCCACTCCTTGTACACAGGCCTCACCTTGCCTTTGTCCTGAATACCATTCAAACCTCAATCCTAGTGACCTTCTCACCTACAAAAACATAATCGTCACCCATCCTCCTGTCAGGCTCCTTTGTGCAGTGGCCCCACTTTGAACCTACAGAGTATGCATGGAATTTCCCTTCTTCCCAGCTGGCCACCTCACCATCTCCAGTTCCTTCTGGGGAATACTGCTCACTACAGAAGTCTTCTGAGATGGATCAAAAATGGAAATCGTACCTTTTCTCCCCCATCTGGTTTGGATTTGAAAATCCCAAGAGATATTCTCCTCACCCTGTCCCATCTTCATAATTATTTATCTTACTCATTTATATTTATTTATTCTGGGTCTGATCTGAAGACCCTGCCATCCACCCCCATTGTCAGTCATGCTACTGCGTCTGCTGCTGGTGTAGATTCCCTTAAATTTCTGCATTGTTTTAGAGCTTCAAACTCCATTCTGTCTGGGATTTCTCACCATGGGTCTCCTCTCTCAGATACTGCCAAGTGCACATTTCCCTAGCACTATGATGTTGAGTCTCTCCTGGGGCTCTTGCCGTAATCAGATAAACAAATTATGAACATACCTATATGTTCACATACATGTATACACCAACACTCACATGTGCATGTATGTATGTGCATGTGCACACACACACACACACACACCAAATGCAGCCAGGCATCCATGACCTACTGGCAACTGCTCTGTCCATGTTTTTCTCTTCCTTAACATTCCTCTTGCTCAGAGTCTTTGACTTTAGTTTCTGTATGAAGCAATCTCTAGTTCCACCAAAAGAAATGGAACCTTCTGAGCTTGGGGCAAGACTTTTAGCAAACAGTACAACCCACAGATGCAGAACTGAGAAATGGAGGTATTTGCCTCCCTGGCCCCACCCCATACTTTGAACCACAGATATACCTTACTAAGGAATCCAAAAACACAGATCACTTTATACTACCCATTTTCAAGCACAACAGAGAACCAATTATCCCTCCAGGCAGTCACTGGGATAGAGTTCTACTCCGAAACCTCAATTTTCTTCTCAGACACAATTCAAAACAGACCGGGGGTGGGGGGAGGAAGGGAGAAGGGAGTCAATACTGGAAATGTCAGGGATTTTTCTGGCCAGTGTCTCTTGGAAATCTATTCAGGTTCCTGCAGCCCAAACAGGCTGCCTTCTCTGTGTGCAGACCAGAGATAAGCCGCATTTTTTTTTTTTTTTTTACCTGCTGCCTCTGCCCTCACCCCAGGTCATTTTCATTATTCTTCACTGTGGATGTTCTTTCTTTAAAATTGTAAAATAAAAATGCTCAGTTGCTCTAAAGCAGAGACCCAGACAGGAAGAGCTTTGTCTATGACTATGCAAGTGGTAAGCTCTCACTGGGAGAGGAGGGTCCCAAGAAGGGGCAAACCTGACTTTCAAATGCAGGCGCGGGGGTGGGGGGGCCTGTAGACCTCACTCTGAGGAGTCCTGCCTGGGCTGGGGAACTTGTTTACATTCTTTTGAAACAACTGAGGTTGAGGGACTTTCCTGATGGTCCTAGGGCTCCCCACACTTTCCTCCAGATTCTTTGTTTGAGCCTCTTTGCCCCTGGACTGTTGTGATGCTTCCCTTGTCTCAGTGACTCCTTGCTGTGTGGTGATTTCTTGCGCAGATTTCAAAACCTCAGCGGTACCCAGTCCTAGCCTTTCCACATGAATGTCTCCTGAACTACTTTCTCCGTGGGGGCCACAGCCAGGGACACCTTTATGTGCATTTTTTTTCTTTAAGCTGCTTGTCAAATTGTCACTGCCTGCTAAAAGGAACCAGTAGCAGCATCACTTAACACAAGTGGAAAAATTGCTCAGAAATTAACTAACAGCAAACCAAATACTGACACAGAGCTTTAGCCAGACAACTATCCCTAGCTATAGATGCCAAGTTCAAGGTTAGCTCCCTCTTCCTTAAATAAGGTGGCTGCCAAGTCCTGAAGAAGATGGCACAGACTTTCTCTGGAATGACTATATGGGATAAAGCAAACATTTTCTAAGCCCATCTCTGATATTATTCATTGCCATGTTTAGGTACCTAAATGTCACTTCCGGTATGTATAGTAGAGACTCCTTCTTGCTCCCCCTAAAACGTTGACAGAGGCAAACGGAAAGAAAGTAAATGCTTAGAAACATTGGGGTGAGGGGTGGGGCTGGAAACAAACACTCACAACTTAAAAAGAAATAAAATAAAATCTGCATTAGAAGTGTGTCTAGAGCCGGGCAGTGGTGACACACGCCTTTAATCCCAGCATTTGGGAGGCAGAGACAGGCGGATTTCTGAGTTTGAGGCCAGCCTGGTCTACAGAGTGAGTTCCAGGACAGCCAGGACTACACAGAGAAACCCTGTCTCAAAAAAAACCGAAGTGTGTCTAGAAGAGTCCTTTTCCAGCTTAGCACCCTAGATAAGGAAAACCCCACATTTAAAGTTCTGAAAATCATTCCTCACACCACATCCCAGGAAAAGGACTTGGTGTTCACCAAGCAGCTTCTCTGGTCAGGTTGCTGGTAGGAAATGGCATGTGGTTATTAGTTTTGAAGTATCTGGCATCTTTGTAAGCAGTATTAGCCACCTCCCAAAACCTCAGGGCTTCCCATGTGCACAAGTCCCAACCAGACACACCCTTCCTACCGGCCTAGGGGTAGCCCCCAAGGCCAAAAGACAGCTGGCATTTAAAACTTGACTGAAACCACACAGACTCCATCTCTTTCAAATGTCAAGGCAGAAGGCAGCCCAGCCCGGCAGGCTCCTTTCTTCAGGACTTATGAAGGAAAAACAAAAAAAAAGAAAAGAAAAAAAACCCCTCTTTTTAGTAGCCTGCCTTCAAACCAATCAATACAGACCACAGGGGAGCAGAGTGAGGTAGAGGCTGACCTTTGAGTGAAGGGCAAATAAGATGATTCACAGTCGGGGATCACTATCACATTCTGAGTCTTCAGTCTCCCTCCTCCCTCCCCACACCCCTTAACAGATGTTACTGTCCATGCAGCAGAGGATGACCTGACTGAATTCCACTGGGTCTTGATCTGACCAGATTTAAGGTTACTGTTTCCTCCTCTGTGTGTGTGTGTGTGTGTGTGAAAGAGTGCACACACACGCACATACACATGTGATATGAGCTTTCGTTTAGCTGACTGACATCTGTTGTTAGCATTCTGTCTAAACTCCACCCCCACAGTTACCTGGCAACGGCCAGGTAGGCCTGACCCACTATAAAAGGGGCTGCTAGCCCCCTCCTCCCTCTCTTGCTTCTTTCTTGTCCTCTTGGGCTCTTCCCTTCTCATGCCCTGAGTGACTAAACTCTATTCTATATTATACTGTGTGGCTGGTCCTTGGGGGTGGGGGGAGGATGCCTCATCCTGGGCCCACTGAGACATCCCCTTCCCCCATTCCTGACTACAGCCCCATGATCATATCTCCCCTCTCTTTATCTTTTTATAAACTCATCATCTGTCATCCTTTAATAGTGGACATAAGAGTTTGACATTTCCTGATACTTGAGTCAAAAAACAAAATGATGTCCCACTTTCCAACTGCAAAAATCTCTCCACACAGTTTTAAAATTGTGTTCTACTTGGACACAAAACATCACAAAACAAACTGCCACTGAGATCATATGTATTTTTACATTCCTTTCCCATTTGAATCGATGGGGTTGTGCCTCTGCATAATAAATAAGAACCAGGATAAATTTAATAAACACTCTCTTATTTTGTGCTAGCCAGTAAGGGCTTTATAAATAAAAATGTATTTAGTCTCTATAGCAACCCTATATGGGTAGGTCCTAAAGGTTCAGTCCTGATTTTGTAGAAGAGGAAACTAAAAGAGAAATGGCAGCTTGCTCCTGGCAACACATTCAGTAAACGGCTGTGCTGGGCCCTGAATCTGGGTAGCCTGCTGCAAGGTCCATGATCATGACCACCATATGTTACGCTGCCATGTTACATGCTGTTATGTTACATGCTACAGCTAGCACTGAGTTCTCCACCACTGTTATTTCATGCAGACCACACAATGTGGTAAACTATACTTCTGTCCTCATCTTACCAGGGAGGAAACTGAGCAGGACAGAAATAAAGCAGCTTGTCCAGACCCGCCCAGCAAATGAGTGAGAAGCAGGGGCTAACTTCATGGGAGGGTCACATAGCTGGCTACTCACCATCAACACTCAGTGGCCAGACACATCTGCTCAGAGGTAAGGAAGCAGCTTATGTCTATGACTTAGAAACTGGCCTTTGCAGAGAAACACACACATACACACACCTCTACCTGGGACTTTGAATTTCTTAGCCCCCACAATTTGTAGGCAGGAGGGAAGTCTGCCTGTTTTACCAATCCTGCTGTCAACAGAACAGACCAGGAGGCCTAGTGACAAGAAATAGTCTGTTCAAAGGGCACATATCCCAACTGAACACCACACATAGGACAGGAGGGATTTAGGGCACTGTTGGACGTCAGTGTCCTCTGATGGAAAGCTATGTTGTCAGTACCATTAAGTGCCTTTTCCCACCTGTGTTCCAGGGCTGGACAGTGCAGCTGTCTAGGGACTGTGTGACATGGAATACACAATCCAGAGTAAGAAGCAGGGAGGAGAAAAGACAGCCTTCTAGAAGGCAAGCCACATGCCACTCTTCTGTTTTATTCTGGAAACATTTTTTTTCTCTCATAGACATGCTATGTGTCCTTCTGTAAGTTAATTAAAGATGTATTTTAAAGCTTCAGAGGCACGATTTCTCATATGATAAGGACCGACATATGAAACCCAGAGGAGCAACAATCTTTAACACTATAAATGAGTCCTGAGATTCAAAAGCCTGAGACTGTAAGTGATCTGACTGATCTCCACTAACATCAGGGACCAAGCTGGCGTCACAGCTCCCTGCAGCTTTACATGTGACTGTAGACATTGAAGGAGCATTCAAATGTACAGGACTGACACCTCTGCCTATTGGTATGTGAATCGCATGTATAATGGGTGCTGGGACCTTCCAAGCTTACCTGAAAATAGTCAGTAATGAATGATCCAAGTTCACTCTTCAGCAGCCGCCTGGGGAGAGAGAAACGCAGAATCAGAGTCAGGCAGCTATTGATGCAATTATAGCTGCTGAAGATGAATTCCAAAGAATGATGACAAAGGACTCATCATTGACCAGTAGCACAGGGGTGGAACCCAGGCTGGAGGAGGGAATCCTCTTTCCTAGATCCTGGTAGAGCACTCCACCCCCGTGTTACTGCAGTGATAACATTTATAAGCATGTTTAAGTCTAAAACACATTTTTCATACATTTCATCCAAAGGTTTCAAGTGTATGCAGGGTGGCATAATGGTTATAACTTGCATAGATATAGAAATCATGCCCACCTCCATTTACACATTAATCCAAGGGCCAAGGTTCAAACCTAGACCTTCTCTCTAAACTGAACACCTTTTTTCTGTAACTCTGTGTCTCCTCTCCTCTAAGTCCATCAGAGACGCCCAGACTTGAAATTCACATTGAGGATATATTGAGATGGTCTCACCTCATCCTGAATATACTGGGCCAATCTACAAAAGGGACCACCACGAGGGAAATTGGGTTTCTGGTTACCTAGGCAACACATTTACTGAGGTGCCCAGTATCTTCCCACAAATTGTTCTGGCATCAGCACAGACCAGGGTGAAAGGGACAGACAAAGTCTCTGTTCTCGTGGCTCCCACTCTTGGGTGGGGGACGTGGATAGTAATAAATATATTCAGAAGGCAATATCAAAGCATCCTAAGTGCTAAAAATATAAATAAGTAGAGATTTGGACACAGATTTCCTCCCCCTGTGAAAAATAATGGGCCCATCCCTACTGATCCATCTTTGATTTGATCCAGACAAGGTGAGGAAAAGCTCAAAACAAGAAAAACAGGCTCCTGGAATCCAATGAGTTCTCTAGGGAACAAAATCTCCCTGACTTCAATGTTTTCATCGCCTCTCCCACCTGCTATGGTTATTAAGGAGCAAATGCTCACATTTCTGAAGATCTTGCTGAGTATTAACTTCCCCCAAAACATGCTCACACATGTCACTGACAAATAAACAGGAGGCTACAGCAATATGCCATTATGTGCATGAAACAGGAACAAGAATTTGGGGACAGAAGAAGAGAGAAACACTCAGGTTTGAAATTTCCAGAAAGCTGAAAACACATGAAAAGTACCACCTTTTTCCCACAGCAGAAAATATATTAGCGAATAGATGAAGCATTTTCAGATTCAACTTAATGGCTTGCAATCTAAAAACCACTCTATCAATTCAGCCCAGGGGTCCTCTGAGTTGTGGACAAGTCTAATGAGAGATGGAAATGTACCAAAAGCTATTTGGCTGGAACTGAAGAAATGGCTCAGCCATTAAGAGCACGTACTGTTCTTATAGAGGACCCAGGTTTTATTCCTAGGACCTACATGGAGGCTCATAATAATCTTATTCTGTACTCAGTCTTACAGATGCTACAGCTGAGGCTTGCAGGAGGGGGCCCTTTGTCTAAGGCCTGCCCAGGTTACCTGGCACAGCAGAAAGTCTCTCACCTTAGACTATAAATGTATAACTATCTGTGACTCCAGTTCCAGAGGATCCTATGCCATCTTCTGATCTCCATGGAAATAGGCAGGTCTTGGGGGAGAAAACAGAACTGAGCTGCTATGGGAATTTCAAAGCCAAATGAAGCATGGAGTCTGCCTCTTATCAAGAAGCAAAAATGCCTCCTGACAGCCTCTGTGTCCACTAGCAAGTCTCAAAGACCCTTGGTGAAAAAGCCAAGCTTGTGAAGAATAGCCAAGTCCTATCAGATAGACCATGTCACACAACACTGAGGGACTAACATAATACTGAGACCAAACAACATGTCGTGGAATCAGTGTCTATGATTGTTAACCTTCATCATCAACTTTATGGAATTTCAATTCATCATAGAAACACACCTCTAAGTATCTCCAGAAAGTCCTAACAGAGCAGAGAAAACCCCAGGTTACTAGTGGTCACACCTCAAAGAAAAACAACTCTCTCCTCTAACTGGCACTAGCTGTCATAGCTCCTCTGATGTGGGAAGGGTGAGGAGTAGGTCTTGGGTGCCTTTCCCCCATCAGTGTTGGAATTCTGACTGGCTTGAATATGTGTGAACCTTGTGCTGGCAATCTCAACTTCTCTGAATTCTGGAGGCACTTTGAGTTTTAGACACATGGAACACTTAACATAATACAGAAAAACACAAGTCTGTGTTCTCTCTTTCCCTGGTGAGGAGATTAGAGGACCCTGAAGCTGTGAGTAGAAATTAAGGAGGGCCAGGCAACACTTTAGCAAACTAGATTCCCTGAAGTTAGAGGGTCTTGGAGCCATGCAATCATACCACCTGATTACCCTGGTCTAATCTAGTCTATGGTCCTTGGGAAGGGAGCCCCATGGCACCAGGTACATTTATGTGCATATCCCTACACATACAGAAATATATTCTAGAAGACTAGTCAATGTGATACTGTTATAACAACAATGTGACACTGTTATAACAACATCTGCTTTTGAAAAGGAAGAAATGGGAACTAGGCTTTTTGGGTAAAGATTCTCCACCTTATGCCTTTTTATAACATGCACATACATGCACAAGCACACGCGCACACACACACACACACACACATATACAAGTGTGTGTATGCAAGTATATGCTCATGTGTGTTCGTGTGCATATGGGAACCAAAGATCAACCAACCTCAGGTGTTCCTTGGGAGCCACCCATCTTGTTTTTTGAGACAAGGTTTCTCTCTCACTGGGCTCTTCACTGACCACGTGGTACACTGAGACTCAGGGAGCGGCACCACCAAGTCATCCTCCCAGCCCTAGCTGTAACATTTTTGACTGTGTGAATTATAATCATGTTCAAAACACTTTTTAAAAAGATTCTAAAATTAACAGTATCCACTACCAAGATTACTGAATGTGGGTCTGCTTTTTCGCCTCACCCTTGGGGTGTTGGAATACTGCCAGCACACAGCTCAGAGAAGTGCTAGGCTGTGCTTCTTACTTGCTGCTGGAGTACCAGGCTTGAGGATGCCAACGTGCCCCTCAGGGGAGGTGAAATGCAGTCTAAAATAGGGGCCCCAGCCTGTGTTTCTCTGGATGAGAAACTATGGGGGCTGGGATGGAGGCTGTGGTTCACAAACTCCTGTGCATCCAGACTCCACCAGGAGACCTTACGAGTCAGGAACTGGGCTGCAGGCCTGCGATGAGCCTGGGGCAGGGTGGAGGTGAGGAATCCAGCTGAGCTCCAAGTGAGTGTCCAGAGTATGGAGGGGCTTCTACAAGAGACTTAGGCTCAGCCCTGTACGATGAAGGCCTCCCCCTACAGCGGTCCTTGATGAAGGAGACAGTCCTTGCTTGTCCTAACTGCTTTATTCATGGCAGATGAAAATGCATACGTCTTACTCAGGGTAAATCAGAGATTAAATACCTTTTGCAGGAAGGAATGCCCAGGAAGGGAAGCTCATTGGCTGAACAGTCGGGGTCTATCTAGATACCTCATCAGCATGGAGAACTCTAAATTCTATGCTGTGGAACTAATTATCATCATCCTTAGTGGGGTGTTGCGGTCACATGCTCCAGGTCAGGAACCTCGTCAGGAGCTAGTTTGAACTCCTGTCATTCTCAATTATGAGTTTTATTGGGGGTTCTGAACTTTGCAGTTCTTCTGTCTGGTGGCACAGTCCACTGCCCACAATTGAGGATGATCTGAAACCCAAGAAAGGGCTATGGGAGTAAGTTCCAGCAAGAGTGTAATATCAGGAAGCAGGCAGGCATAGGGGTGACGGAATCCTAAAAGTTCTGAGAACTTGCACTTCCATCCCTCCCTGGGCTGGTCACCTAAGAACCAGAGATCCAAGGAGACCTAGAGGAGGAAAAGAAGGTGAGGAAGGGGGCGGGGCCAAGAGAAGGGAGCAATGCTGGCTAGTCAGCCTGTGGGTAGACCACAATGGAATCAGGTTACACAGCTGCCTCTACACTGTCTATCCTGCCTGTCCTTGTCTATCAAGGAAAGGACAACTCTTTTAAAAAAAAAAAAAAACTCTACTCACGTCAGCCAAAATGAGAGTTAGGAGGACTCCCATATTTCCCCCTCAGTCTAAGGTCATCCTGACGGTAAAGACATTTGAAAGAGACACTTGTATCCCTCCCATAACCCATCAGACTACCGAGACAATAGTCCTTAAGAAACTGGAATTTCCCCAGGAATCCCATGCTCAAATGAGGAAAATACAGAACCCAGGTGCCAGTCAAAGGGGATACTTGTCTTCCAGAAAGAGATTTCATGTAGTTTGCCAACTTGTCAGAGCATCTTATAGCACAGTCTGGATCTGAGACAACGGTGGGTCGTGACGATCAGGACCACACCCTGACCAAGACTGCTTAGTTATACATACTTCTTGCCTTTATTTAAGCCTAAATTCTTATGCCAGGACCCCAAAGATGAACTACTATATCCTTAGTTCCTCTTTCAACATCACTATACTGAATCAATCTTTTTCCTGCATTTCACCATTGCCTGTTTTTAAATTAGCTGTTGAGGCTATGTGGCAGAGTAGCTTCTTAGGGCAGCCAGAGACCAGACTCTGCCCCTGACTCAGGTGACAATGCCATCTCCAGTGGAATCTGGTAGATGATGCCCCTCCTATGGGTACACTCTGCACCCCTTCTCTGCTGAAACGGAAAGGGGAAACTGGTGAAGAGAATAGAAAGCTCACTAGTTAAATGTTTGATTTATAATAACTTACTAGAAACCCGTTATGTGTTAGATATGATGCCCAGTACAAGAAGGGGAGGAGACAGAACTCAGGCAAAGGTCTTCTTCTCCCTGACCACTCTCTCATCAAAAGCTGAGATTTCGTAAGAACTACACTGGGGGCCTGAGTTGGAGACCAGAACTAGACTAAAAAAAGCCAGGCCTGGTGATCTGTACTTATAACCCCAGAGCTAGGGAAATAGAGACAGGAAGGAATCCTGGGGTTTGCTGGCCAGACCTGGTGAGGCCAAGTCACTGCGACTCAGAAAACAGGATGGATGGCTTAGGAGAATGATACTCAAGGTTGTCCACTGGTCCACATGCATGCATGTGCCTGCATACATATAAACACAGACACACACCACACACAGATACATATACACAGAGACACACAGACACATACACTCACACACAGGATAAATACACAAGTACACTACACATACTCACACACAGCAACAAACACAAATACACACACCATACACACTGGACACATCCAAACACATCACTCCCACACACACAAAAACACGTATACACACAGACGCATATATACACACAGACGCATATACACACAAAGACACACATACAGAGAGACACAAGAACACAAGTCATACACACACAAACACACACACACACAGAGTCTCACACATATAATCAAGGCATCAAGAGACACTGGTCTAAATCAAAGCAAAGGTAATTCCCCTCCTACCTTCACTATCTGGCTCACAGAGTTTATCTAGCTCATGGGTAAAGCACAGAAAGAAGAGAAAAGCATGCAGAAGATGGCTGGATTTATGAGATGGTAGCCTGCAATTCCCAAGATGAAAAAAAGGATAAACCTCTGGATTGCTAGTATCTAGAGAGAGGTTCCTATGCGGCTCAGAAGCCTAGAATTCTGGCAACCTACCTTCTATTTTTTCCTAGTTTTGCCTCACATTTCTTCCCTGACAACAGAAATGCAATTACTTGCTGGAACAAATTAAAATAATAAGGAATAAGCACGAACTGTACCTGAGACGGTGTCTCATTTTCTAAGTCAATTTACTTATTCATGTGTGTCAGGCCCTGATATGCACAGCATTTGTATTTCTGTGGTTTAGCCTAAGCAGTATCTGCAGAGGAGCAGAAACAGCCCGGCTTCTAACCAAGATGACCTCAGGGACCACAGCTCATTAAGTCTGGAAGCAGCTGCCTGGGTCTGAATACTGATGGCCAATTCCCTGATACTGACATCGAGCAGCAAGCAACCAAATGCATCTGACCTTCCTATTCCCAGGCCTCAGAGAATCTGTGGACAGTGAGACACCCACAGAACCAGATAACTGCAAGAGGCAGTCGAGTTTGTCATCTTTTGTAGATGAGCTTCTGACTTGTGGTAACCCTTTGCAAGGATTGGTCATGAGGATTCTACCAGGTCTGGCTGAGTCTGAAGCCTACAGCCCTAAAACTCCATCCTTCTCCTCCTTGACTCCTGTCCAGGGCAGCAAGCAGGCCTTGCCTAACCTCAGATTTAGGCCCTGAGAAACATGTGATTGGAGTAGCAATGTTAGGTCTGGAGCACAGCCCTCAAAGGGTTAAAAGGTAGACACCACAAAGGAGGAAAGGGCGTGTGGTCCAGGCCACACCCACATGATCAGTTTCCCATTCCCAGGCCCCTGGCTTCATCCGACCACAGACTTCTGCTCACGGCCCCTCCACCACAAGCAGCTGAGTTAGAAGGAAGTTAGGGAGTCAAGAGCAATGGGAAGGAAATGTTTACATGGGACATGTGAACCCAGTGAAAACAGAAATAGCATGAAGTTCAGTGAGAAGGCAGAAGGAGCTACAACAGGGAAAAAGAGGGAACAAGGTACTGGGATAGACTGTGTCCCACCCTGACACCTGCCCGCACTGACCAGCTGAGCTGCCATTCACAGGAGTTCCTGTGATGACATAGTCCGGTGTTTCTCAACCCATGGGTCACGGCCCCTATGGGGATCACGTTGAGGATAATCCTGCATAGCAGATATTTACATTGTAATTTGTGATACTAGCAAGAATACAGTCATGAAGCAGCAACAAAGCCATGTTGTGGTTAAGGGTCACCGCAACATGAGGAACGGTATTAAAGGGTCACAATGTTAGGAAGGTTGAGAACGAGTGACCTAGATCCTGGATCTCCCCCTCATTCCATGTTGTCAACACAGTCTCTACTCTTGTTGGCCTGAAAGTAAAGCAGGCAGCTCCAAAGTTGGTGTCCAGGCAGCACAGGCACAGGCCACATCAAGATTCAGCTACTTCTGTCAGGAACAAAGCTAGAGTGTTAAAACACCACATCCAGGCTCCAGAGAATTCCGACAGGAAGGTGTACAGGCTGAGTCAGTGCTGTGGACAGTGAGGACTGGCAATCTGGCCAGAATAATTCTATTCAGAAAGCTCACCTCCTTGCCTTTGGGGATATCGAGTCATGTTCTGCTTCCTAAGGCAGTTACAAGTAGAAAATATTCTGATTTATGGTTTTCATATTGACAAAACAGGTGCCTAGACTTTCATTTGGAGGAAAACCAGCCACTCTGTTTTGTATGGACTTACTCCTAAGGTCTGGAAATACTTGTCTCTAAATTCAATATTATGTTTTAGAACTTGGCCACACTTGGAGCAAAGTTCTTCCCTGTACAACTTCAAAGACTATCTGCAAAGACAGTGTTTTCTTCAATGACACATCTTAAAAGAAAGGGCTAACATTTGCAATGACTGAATTGTAAGATCCAGTTACACAAGCGTGCCTGCTTTCTAAGCATCCTGCACACTGGCTCCTACTTTAAAGCATCCATCTCTCCCAGGTGCATCCTGACTACACTGCTAGAATGAGAGCCATGAGAGCTGTCAGCAATGTGCACACACACGAGGACCTGAGTTCAAAACCCAAGACCCACGAAAGAGCTGAGCATGGTGGCTTGAGTCTGCAATGCCACCACTAGGATCGGAGCAGTTTCTTAGATCTCATTGGTAGCCAGCTAAGTCAAATAGATATGTCCTGGGTTCAGTGTTCCAAAAAAAGCCCAAGGTGAAAACCATAACGTGTGTGTGTGTTTATATGTTTATCTGTGTGTCTCTCTGTGTGTTAATCTGTGTGTCTGTGTCTATCTGTGATAGACCACGTGCATGTAGGTACATGTAGGAGAACAGGAATAAATAAAATTAATAAGATGAAAAACAGCCAAGGAAGACACTTTATTTCAACCTGTGCACACACAGAAAGTACACAAACAGACAGACAGACACACACACACACAGACACACACACAGACACACAGACACACACACACACAAGAGGGGGGGAAGGGTGAAGAAGACAGGAAGGTAGAGGGGAAAAAGGAGACCCAGGGGAGAGGATTAAGGACTTGGTGACTTGGGTGATTATCAAGTTTTTTACTGCTTGGCTAAATAGAATGGAGAACCAAGAGTCATTTCCTCTTAGACTTGGTCTCCACAGAAAGAAGAAATAGCTGGCTGTCCTTATAAGAACTCAGCCTCACCCAAACTTCAATTCCAAGCACACTCTTTGAGCAGCCCATCCAGCTCGAGTTCAAAGTGAGGTTACCTCATCCAGAACACTAGAGAGATGTCATCATGCTGGTTCTGTCCCCAGGACACTTCATCACTTGGCCCTGTGGGCTCATTCACAGCATTTATCCCCCATTATTCCTGAGCACCCATCGTAAGAGCATAGAAAAAGCCTAACATTCATTGAACATTCCTTTTGTATCAGACTTTGTGCTAAGGACACTTACACAAGATTACAGCCTTGAGGCTGGTGCTATTATCACCCACATTGAATGAAAGGAAAAACAGACAGAAAAATTAAGCAGCTTCCCCAAGCTCATAGAGCTTAACTAGTCTGGATTCCCCAGGCTCTGAATCCAGTGGTGTCTGGCTCTCTTACACTGAAGCATTCTATTGAGCCTAGAACTGATAAACCACATAGTAGGGCTGATAGAATTAACTGAAGAGTGAGCCTGGGGACAACTCAGTCTTCAACATTCCTGTGTTGTCCACCTTTATGCCCTCCACCCTGTTAAAAGTACTGAGCTAGCCTGCAAACAGAACTTAGGAGAAGAAAAAGGAGAGTCAAAGCCCGCTTCTCTGATACTGTGGGCAGAGCGGCACATCCACATCAGTACTGAGGTCACTAGGCAGCTGTGTGTCTCTACATACACTTACAGATGTGGAAGCATGTAGGCTGGCTTGCTTTCTGCAATTTGAGATGTCTGAGTGTGGTCTTTTGAATGAAAATGAACTCCATAGGTTTCTATGTTTGAGTGTTTGGTCCCCCAGTCAGTAGAACTGTTTGGAAGGATTAAGAGGTGTGGCCTTGTTGGAGGTATGTAACTAGTGGTAGGCTTTGAAGTTTCCAAAGCTCACTCCAGGCCAGTGTCTCTCCACCTGTTACTTGTGAATCAGGATGCAAAGCTGTCAGCTACTGCTCCAGTGCTGGGCCTGTCTGCTTCCCATGACGCTCATGGACTAACCCTCTGAATTTGTAAGCAACGCTCCCCCTACCCAAATGTATTTCTTTATAAACATTGCCTAGATCATAGTGTCTGTTCACAGCAACAGAATAGTAACTAAGACACCAGGTCACATATCTGCCTGGGACATGCTTCACATTCCCAAATGTACTCTATGCCTCTGTGTAAGGGAATCCTGTCTCCACTCCAGCCACTAGGTTAAAGGAGCCAAAAAGCAAAAGTACCAGAGGCAAACAGAGGCCAAGCTCTACTTTCTAAAAGTTCCAGCTTACTCTAGGCTCAAATCACACCTGGGTTGTTGTTCCAAACCCCAACCACTGTACTTCCCACAAGGCTAAAGACAGAGAACCTTCAGTGCTACCCCTAAACTATACAGAATATCTATAGGGGTGCTATTTCTTGGGGGTGAGGGGGACACAATAAGTGATGGGCTCACCAAGGATCTCTGGGTGGGGGGAACAAAAACAAAAGCAGAAAAAAGCTGAGAACATAAGTTCTCCCAATAATAAACTTCTCCCAGACACCACAACATGGTACAGTAGGGCAAGGTGTGGCTGTGTGCTGAACTGTCCACCATCCCTTAATTCCTATGTCTAAGTCCTGAGACTCAGCATGATGGTATGATCAGGCCTTTGGGAGATGCTCAGCTCTATATGGCTTTTAAGGGTACAATCCTCAAGACAGATTGGTGTCCTAAGGGACCGCAGAAAACTGGCTTTCTACCTTTGAACATACAAAGAAGAGGTCATGTGAGCTCATAGTGAGGTGGTGACCCCAAGCTAGCCATCACCAGAAACCGAGCTGGTCAGCACCTTGAACTTCAAGGCTCCAGAACATAAAGAAATAAATTTCTGTTGTTAATGCCACCCTGTCTGTGGTACTTATTACAGCAACCCAAGCGGACTAGTGTGGATTTTCAGATGCAGCTGTTCAGACAGGAGTTCAAATCCTGATCCAACTGTAAAGTTGTGCAACCACGGGTAGGTCATGTGTTTTCTCTCATGCATGGTTTTCTTATATGTAAACTATATAATGAAGAGACAGACGTATGCGTGTACAGTGGGTGCCTCAAATTGTCTAGGACACAATACATTGCCTCAACAGAAATGTCATTCTTTAGTGTGTCTTCTTGGCCAGACTTGGAAACAGAGTGTTTTGTTTGGTCTGCACCAAAAGCTTGGAGAAATTTACATTTCTTTTAAAGCCAACATTTGAAAGTCAGATACACTGATTTTAAAAAAAAAGATAATTTAAAAGCTTTTTTTAAATGTAAAAGAGCTGGGCACCATGGCTCATGCCTTTAATTCCACTACTCAAGACACAGAGGCAGGAAGATCTCTGTGGGTTAGATGCCAGCTTGGTCTACAGAGTGAGTTCCAGGAAAGCTAGGGCTATACTGTGAGAGTCTGAACTAATTTTTAAGAGAAACAAAAATATGAAGAAGTTTTAAATAAAAATCTTAACTGCAGGAGCATCGCTCCATGCTCAAGCGAGTCTCACCATTCAGAAAACCCCTTGGCACACAGTGCCTTCTTGCTTCCCTGAGCTTCAGGGCAGGTGACATCAGGGTTGGCTCCCACCTTCCTAGCTGCCCACAAAGATCTTTGAAGTACAATGTCAGGATCTGTCTCCTGAGGTGAGAAACAATTAGCACATTCCTGATCCACTGGCTTATTTATTTATACTTCCACTGGGGACTAAGAAACCTCAGGAAAAGGCCGGGAACTCAGTGCTTGGAATAAGCTGGGTTCTTTCTTGCTAGTCTGTGGCTGGTAACCCGGCTTTGCCTCTGACACATACCTTCTTGAGACCTCACTTTCCTTCCCTGTAAAATGAGGCTTTGAGCTAGATGGTCTCTTTTGTCTCCTTCCACATTTATGTAATTGTGGCATGAAATCCAAGTGCATAGGAGAAGTGTAACACAGCTGTTTGCTTATGTGATGTGTAGGTTTTAATGAAAACAGACCTCTTAAACACCCAGCTGACCTTAACACAGACCTTAATTCAAAATAAACAAGGCCTGAACAATGGCCTTGTTTGTTGTTCTACCCACTGCAGGGCTGGTCTTTAGCCTAGATATTCTGTATTTAACATACCCAGAGAGGAATTAAAAGGCTAGCCAATTCAACCTCCTAACCCTAGCTGAGCCGGGGCTGTCATTTCACCAAGACACAAATCCAACTGTACTACCACCCCTTTCCCCTCCCGCATCCTCTGTCTTTAGGTTTCTTTCAGTTCCTTGCTTATTGCAAGCACAGATACCTGTGTATTTGCTGACTCTCCCACCTGGAGCTCCCTTCCCCCAACGAATCCCTGTGGACCCTCAGATCATAGCATAAGTATCGCCTCTCCTGTCCCCGGACTTCTGAGCAAAACCAAGTCGCATTATCACACTTTATCACAGCAACGATGTCATAGTTGGGTGACTAATGAGCATCTTCTCATCCGACTATACATTCCATGAGAGTGAGCTGGGGATATGGCTCAGTTGACAGAATGTCTGTCCATTATACAAGAGGCCCTGGGCTTTATCCCCCAGCATCTTATAAACCAAGGATGGTAGCACACACTTGGAATCCTAACACTCCGGAGGTAGAGACAGGAGGATCAGGAATTCAAGGCCATTACTCAGTTACACAGTAAATTCAAAGTCATCATGGGCTTGTCTCAAAATAAACATACAAACAGAGGACAACAACAACCCAGGAATGTAAGGTTCACATATGTCTGCTCCAGCACTTGGCTATCAAGGAGATACTCAAATATTTGTTATTAAGTCTTTTATTAATAACAGTAAGTCTCAAGTAGTCTGGATCCAAACACTAAATCATAATACCTAATGCAATGCTTAATGCTTAGACAGAGCTCAATAAATGTTTCCAGAACTTGTACCAGCCCCCACCCATCAACCTGTACTGCCAACACAAGCGCATTATATACATGGACATAGGCAACATATCAGAAGGCGAAGTCTAGCTGCTGAAGGTCTCAGAACAACAGTTACCACAAGAGCAATTTAACAACAAACAGAGGAGAGACAAGGACCAAGCAGGGCTGAGGGGATGGGAGGTGAGGAGGACCCTAAGTCCCCTAACAGGAAAACAGCACTGGTTTTGGCCAGCCAAGTACCTGATACTTTCGTTCAGTGCATACAGCTCATTGCTCTGCAAGCCGCCCCCTTTGAAAACGTTGATCACAGCCGTCTGCACACTGCAGAGAGAAGGAAACACATCCCAGTTAGGTGATCTGCCTCCGGGGGCCATATTTCAAACAGCCCACAGGGAAGGTCATAGGAGAGCTAGGAAGCCTAGGGCATACACAGCTATCTTCTCTCCCTCTTCTTACTGTTCCAGAAGTATGAAGTATTGAGAAGGGTGAGACAAAAGAATTCAAAGGTAGTTCTAGGCCTCTTGGAGGTCATCCAGGGCTTCTTCTCCCCCTTGCTCACATGGAGGGGGCCAATGGACAGCTCTCTGAGAACTGTCATCACCGGGTTCAGCAAGCATCCAAAAAGCATTTATTGCCAGCAGGAGCTGACCCTGCCTGAGTTCTTACAACTAGGAAGCCACCATCTCAGATAGAAATGATAACTCCCTTGTTAATAGAATTTTCTGTGGTCCTGCCTTGTCCCTTTATTTCGCCCCAGAGAAGGACATATACTGGCATAGAGTTCCATCTCTTAAAGTGCCACAGTCAGGGATCAACTCCACATTCTGAAGGACCAAGGCTGGAAGCATCAGCAGAGAGTTTTACTATAAAATTGTCTGTGCTGAGGAATTTCACAAAGGATGATAATCCTCAGAATGCCGGAACATTCCAGGCAGCCCTTCTGAGCTACATCAGCTGAGTATGTCCGATGACCAGGCACACAGGAGGTTCAGAAATGCCTTCATTTACCCAGAGTCCAACACAGATTTCCAACTTACAAGGCAGTGTTGATTTGCTCATCTGCTTAGGACTTGGTTCACAAACTCGGCTAGACAGCTTCCAAAGCTTCATCTCCTCCCCCACGCACCAGTGGCTCAGGTGAAGGAGACTGCAGCATATGCCACCCGTTTAGTTTTGCACAGAAACACACCTAAGCTTTCTAAAGGGAAACAGGTGATATGAGGTCACTGGAAAGACTCTACACCCTGAGATACTCACCCAGTGTAGGGTGTTTGAGAGCATGAACAGTAACTGTAAATTCTAACCCAATGATCCCAGGCTAGTAAAACCGACTCTGACAGGTCAGAACTCACAATGAGCTACTTTCTTGGTATGAAGACAGGGGTACTTGCCCCACTCATCATTGGTACCGTGATCAGATGTCATGAGTAAATCTCTCAGAGGCAGCAGATACCCAGACCACCCCTAGGTCACCCCAAGCCCCTCCCTGGTGGTGTTGGTCCCACAAGCCCTTACCTGTTCCAGGCGGAGTTGGAACTTAGCTGCAGAGCCTGACGGGCAGCCTGAAAGCGGGGCAGCTCGCTGAGCACAGGGGAGCTCATAAATCGTGGTCTAGGCCTGCGGAAGGAGCCCATCTTGTGGAACTCAATGGGCAAGAGGGGAGCAAGGCCGCGGGTCATAAGTCCAGGTGAGGATTGAGCTGTGTCTTGAGGACCAGAAGCTTCTGGCCACCCACTGGAAAGGCTTCTCTCAACGCTGCTGCTGGGGTGTCTTCAAACCTTACTCTCAGCCAACACCTGAAATGAGAGACAGCCTTTATTGAGAACCTGGCTGAAAACATGTAACTAAAGGATGCTGGCTAGACTCTCTAGATAAATGATCCTAAAAATCAATGAAGAGAGAGACACACTGTGGCTGAAGTTCTCATCCATCTGTCCAGTGTATGTGTGTGTGTCTGTCTGTGTGTCTGTCTGTGTGTGTGTGTCTGTATGTGTTGGGCATGGGTTTAGTGTATAGTAGGCCAGCACTCTATGCATGAGCTAGACACCAAGCCCTAACAGAAAGCTAGCCTTTGTGAATACCTCAAGAAGGTAAAAGCTCCTCTTCCTTGGCAATAAAGACCTTTTACCCTCTGTCCTACTAGCCATGTCAAAGGGCTTCCTCTCCCAGAAGCATTTCACCATTTCTTTCTTACCTGCCATGTGTTCATTCAGTCCATCAGGACATATTTACTGTTCGACATGGATTAACCATTGTAACATGCCAAGTGCTCAATATCTGTACGGTCCAGACCCTGCCTTCCAGAGACACATAATCTACGGTAAAGCTGACTGACTATTCCAGAACCTGTCTATTCAATAAACGCTTATTGAGCCTATCTGCTTCAAGCACTGAGGTACTGGGGGATGATAAGGTGATGGGTGATGGCCATAGGACTATCACACGTGTCCCATTCATCTGTCCCATGACCCTGCCCCAGGCTTCATGTCTTGCTTATTCCCTTTCCCAGGTTTATGATCTAAGTTTCGCTCTCTTTTATCAAATTATATTCCTTTTGCCCTATGCACTTCTAAGTCGAACTGATTCTGCAAGGTTGGGTCCAATAATTTTGCTGCTGAGAAGGACTAGGTACAGGCCGATAATCTCAGCTACAAAGAAGGCTAAAGCAGGTGAAATCTAAAATCAAAGGCATTCTTAGGATACATATCACTGTGAGTTCAAGGTCAACCTGGAAAAATTAATTAGACCCCTCCAACTCAAAAGAAAACAATTATAAAAAGTGTTCACAAGATGACCCAGCAGGTATAAGTGCCTGCCACCAAGCATGACAACCCAGAGTTCAATCCGTATGAGAGATAAAAGGAAAGCCAACTTCCAAAGTGGTCCTCTGACTTCCACAACTGTGATACTGTGCACATGTGCAACGCATGCACACACACACACACACACACGCACACACATATACATTAAGTAAACCTTTGTTTTAAGTGAAAAGAGGGCTGGGGATGTAACTCAGTAGTCGAGCCCTTGGCATGTATGCATGCCTTAAGCTCTTCAGGTCCAATGTCCAGTTCCAGATACACCACACACACACACACACACACACACACCTCACTCCTTGTGGCAAATCACGAGGTGCTTTATAGCTTCTGGTGGGTGCCAATGGCTTGGCAATGAACTTTGGTTCTGGGTTTCAAGAATTAACTCGGCTCCTTCCAAGTTCTGTGACTTCAGACACACACTGTATAATGTTCTCAGGTGCTAATGTACCAGCTGACAGGACCAAGGAAGGATGAAATGAGATCAGCTGACACGCTCAGCAGAGCTGCTGGGCCTCAGAGACAGCTAGCTCCCTCCCATGCTCTTCTTTCTGCACATTTGGACTAACCACTGCAATCCTCTCAGCAGAGAGAAGTACTACTGAGAAACAGGAAACAGCCAAAGGCACTTTCCCCTGAAACGGGTTAGTGGATTTGTCTGAGAGAGTGGTTGTTTGTTTTTGTTTTTTTTTTTTCTGCTACTTCAGGCCAAGTTAACTCAGATAAATCAGACAAGAGACCAATGAGGAAAGAAAAGGAAGAAGATTCTAGCCTCGAGAGTCAGCCTGCAGGTTGGCAAGAAAAGTCCCGCAGCATTTGATGGACAGGTGAGGGACACCACAGCCAGCACCATGACAGTGACAATGCACCTTGACAGGGAGGCATGGAGGAGGCACTGGTGGCTAAGTGTTGGCAATGGGCCTATGTACCCTGGAGTCCTAAGACCAAGCTTCAGAAGAAGGATGGCAAGTTCCCTTTGTAACTTTGTAACTTTGTAAAGGGAGTAGAAGCAAACTCCTGCCTCATTTTCTTGAAGAGTCTGTCTGGGAACCCTGTGCGCTGAGCAAATCAATAGTTATTATAATTTACCAATAAATGTTACTGAAGTCTGTTATGTTCTGGAGGTCACAACGGGTTCCCAAACACCTCAGAATCTGGAAAGATCTGTGCATGCCAGTGATGAGGGAAAGGCAAAATAAAACCATGCATCCCTCAGAATCCAGACACTGGCTGGAGGAGGTTTCACTTGTCAGGAAAGGTCTCTCTATTTAGACAGGATGCATCCCAGGGCCTAGCTTTGAAAGGCCTGTGAAGTGCAGCTCACTGTGTAATTACCGGATATTAACTCACTTTGTGAGGACCTTAACCGGAGGCAATGAAGCTACCACCCACTCAGGGGCACTAGCTCAGGGAAGCAGAAAACTTCAGAAGCCACATTGTCAGGGGTTGCACGCATGCCTAACTTCTCCTAGGGGCTGAGATGCCAGAGGATAAAAGGAGGCTCCTGCCCCCCCATGCCTCAGCTACAGCTACCAGAACTCCCTTCTTAAGCTATCTGGGCATCTCACACACATCCAAAGCAGTCTTTGTCACATGGGACAGCTTCAGGAACCTGGCCTGCTCCATTATAAACAAGGGTAATTTTCAACCCAAAGGACAATGATCACAGTGCCCACACCCTGACTCAAGGGTCACATACAGCAAGGAGCTCCTTCTGACTAGTTTTTCAGCCCCGAAACTCTTCCCTTCTCAAATGACACAGGATGAAAACAGTATGTGGTCCACACCATCCCTACTTCACACAGAGACGAGCAACTGCATGGAGACTGTGAGAGGACACTATGGGACCTTCGGACAAGGGCCTGAAGAAAGGTTGGCAGGCACCACCTACATACACCTGCTATGGCACTGGCTCTTCAGGCATAGGCTTGTCCTGACCCAGAAATGACAAGTCAGAAATGACAGGACAGGTGGGTCCTGAGAGTACAGCCATTTAGAACTAACACATATGGAGCAAATGAGCAAAAAGAATTATCCAAAGTCTCCCACATAGGATCAAGCACAAACTAGAACATCCAATCCCCAGTGTCAGACCTGAGACATTCTGTAGCACCAAGGAGGCCACGAGAGTCACTCACCACTAAACACTCAAGCATTAGCTCGTTATTCAAGACAAAGGTGGAGTTAACCATGAATGAAACACAGGCAGCTGCCTAATAGGACACTGGGCGCTGTCACCAAGGTGACTTATTCGACCCTCCCAAAATGCCATCTAAGTTAGAGAAGTTAGGTAACCAACCTGAGGGCACACAGCTAGCTAGAGGTAAGTCACTGACAGGTGACAAGGTCAGTCACCTTCCCAGTCCCTCAGCTTGTCCCACTTTCCTATTGAACTCAGTGAGACAGGGCCCTAGAATCAGAGCTACTGAGTTTGAAATATCAGTCGCTAGCCTTCATATGAAAATCTAAATCTCATGTCCCTGAGATAAGTAAACTACCAAAATCAACTCCATGGCCACACATGTTTGGGACAGGAGGAACAGAGAAAGGACACCATAAGAAAATGCAGACTCTGACAGTCAGTCAGACAGCCACCTTTACCCACTGTATGAACTTGGACAAAGTACGTGGCCTCTGAAGCTTGATTTTTCTCCCCAGGAAAGTGTATACCGTCAGCAAATCCTTTAATGAGTAAATACTTGTAAAGCACTCACTGGACAGGATGGCCTGGGACACACCAAGACCAAGTTCTCAGCACAAGGCAGATGTATTTGTAGCAGAGGGACAAAGGACTGCCTCTGGATAGAGGAGACAGATGTCTACAGGCCACATCTGTAGAAAATGGCAGTTTATAAAGGGAGAAGGGCAACCCTGTGTTAGGATGAGTTGGTTTGTTTCGATTGGGCATGTTAATTAGGGCAGCTAAAAGGGGGCTTTTGATTTCTGGACTTCAGTACTTTGGTAGCTGGGCCCTGGTGGTCACCCTCAGGAGGAGGAAGTATACAAATAAGGGGATGAATTTAGTGGTTAGCTTTACAGATATACTCTGTTTAGCAAGGTAAAGGGAATGTGAACAGAAGGAAATTGGCAAAACCTGCTGAAGCCATGTTTGCCATGCTCAGGCCTTCCAGAGCCCTTACTCACTCACAACAGTACCGGACAAGTGGTGAGTGAGACACAGTACTGACCAAATCAATGAAAGAACATTGCTTGGGACCCTTTCTAGATTGTTCAGCCCACACAGTGGGAGGACAGCAATGCTTCCCTCGGTTGCTAGAGGTGTCCCTCAGCACCTGCAATGCATTGCCCCCAGCCAAGACCCTGACAATGTCACAGAAATGGACTCTGTCTCTTCAGGCCTTTGGTATCTCACAGCTTTAGATACTTGAGGCGTTACCAAATTTGTACATCCCCTGCTTCTAAATCTCACCCAACCCTGGGATGGGGATGTGGCTCAGTCAGAAGAGTACCCTCTTAGCACTGTATAAGCCAGTGCAATCATGCCTGTCTGTAATCCCAGCAGTCCAGAGGTAGAGACAGGAGGATCAGTAGTGCAGAGGGAGTTCAAGGACAGCCTGGGCTACAGAAGACTGTTTTCTATAAACAAGTAAATACATATACATACAAATAAACATACCACACACAACCATGAGAAGCAGACAGAGCAGGGAGTCCACTTTTAATGAAGAAACTGAGAGTGACTCACCCTTAACAAGAATTGAGCCAGGACTGGACAGCTTTAAGTAATCCAGAGCTGGCCAAGAAAGACTCTACCTTTAAGCCTGGCTCCATAATGTACCGGGCCAGGTGATTGGTTTTGTCTCTTTTTTTCTTAAAGATTTCAAAATGTTCTCACTGTAATTCACACTTGAAAAGCATGGAGGAAAACAGCGGTGCCTCGGAAGGCCACGCTCACACCTTCTGGATAATGGCGTATTTGCTTCCATGGGACCATAAAGAAAACATTCACAGTGTTTTCAACAGAAGGGACAAGACTTGCAGTATCGAGGCAAGTTTCCCGAAAGTACTACACAGATTGATGCTACCCATGATGTTGTCCATAGCCATATGGCCATTCAACGCTTAATATGTGGTTTGTGCTACTGAGGAGTGGATTTTCATTTTATTTAACTTTGTGTCTATATGAACATGGTCACGTGTGTACAGCTGCAGGAGTGTGGGCCAGCTGTGGATAATTAATCCATAGACACCCATTCTCTACTCGATGACCAGTGTGGGTTTCTACATTAATCCATCTATTGTGCAAAAATGCTTCTCTGATGAGGATTAGATTCACTAATCCACAGTGGAAGATAAGTCTCTAGAAGGCAGTTGGATACTATATCTGCTCAGCAAAAACTGGTAGAGGTTCACCCTTGAGGCCTAACAGCTCCCCAGCCATGGGTTTTGCTCAGATTTATAGTGTTAGGCATGTGTTTGATCCTGTGGGGTAAACCTGAAATGCAATCAGAAAGCAGTTTGTTACTCCTAAAATATTCATGCCATGGGTATGGTAACCCATGGTCAGATCTTGCCAAGACTGCCATTACTGTGCCTCACAGGGTTCATAGCTCCTGATGCCTTTCTCTCTCGGCGGCTTGCAAACCACCTCATTTTTCATTCCAAGAGACCAGCCTTTCATTGGCCAGACTTGGTTCGTTCAGGTTGGTTCATTCAGTTGGCCAGTAAGTCCCAGGGATCTGTCTGTCTTTGCCTTCCCAACACTGGACTTACAAGCACATACCAGCACACTACATCTACATGGGTTCTCAGGAGCAAACTCAAGTCTTTACGCTTGTGTGGCAAGCATTTTACTGTCAGACAACTCGCTAGCCCTCACTTCACTTTTAATAGCCATACTTTTTTTTTAACAAGGATGACTTAATTCCCTCTTCCTCCTAGTGCACTACAATAGTCTCTCTTCATTTCGTGTTGGTCTGCTTTACTATTAGAATGGCAGCTGAAACAACCACTTAGGAAATCTCACATTTTATTTTATTTAGGAAGACTCCAAGGTTCTGGGACTACAAAGGATAGATTTATTTGTAGGTCTTGGGGCCTTGATGCATTTCTGATGGCTTGATCTGATGGTTATTAGCCAGCGTCACTCTGTGGCTCTAACATCCACCCACACACCAGTTCAGAAATAGCACACAGGAAAGGGCTAAGGGGAGATATGTCTGGCTCCAGAGGATAAACCACCACAAGACTATGTCACTCCGGGCTATGGATCACAGGAGCTGTCATCATGGTTCCTCCTGTCACTCAGAGGCAGGCACAAAGAATGACTGAGGTGAAGATACCCTCTAGACAAACTCTCACACAGCCCAGGTTGGCTTTGCATGCATTATAGCTAAGGATGACCTTGAACTTATGAGCCACCTCCCAAGTGCTGGGGTTACAGGCATGTCCCACCATGATAGGTTTATTTTTAGGTCTTAATCCCCAGAAGTCCTAAGTATTCCTCACACAGCAGAAGCTATGATGAAGTTAAGCTCTTAAGAGCAAGAGATTATCCAGGATTGGTGGGTTCTACATGCAGTCCATGCAGCCTCAGTGGTGGGGTGAAGAAGACAAAGAAGGAGCAGAGAAGATGGGAAGTACAGCAGAAGATGGGAAGACAGAGGCAAAGACTTCAGTGATGCCACCACAGGCCAAGGGATGCCAGGAGCCTCCCAGAATCAGGAAGAGGAAAGAAACCAGCAGTCTCCCAGAGCTTCCAAAAAGAATACAGCCCCCAAATACAACTAGATTCTGGACCTGAGCTCTCCAGAACTATAGGTAAATAAATTTCTGTTGTTTTAAGCCACAAGGGTTGTGGTAACTTGTTACAGCAGACACTAGAATCTGATACTTACTGCATGTATAGCCTTGGACTATCTGAACTACAGTGTCAACATCAAGAATCAGGAATAGGGAGAGTTTCCTTGGTGAGATGTTGTGAACACCAGAGACAAACACACCAGTCTATATCACTACCACCACCACCAGTACTACCACCAACACCACCAACACCACCAACACCACTACCACCACCACCACCACCACCACCACCACCACCACCAGCAGCAGCAGCTTCATCACAGGAAGTGCAGGTCTAGTGTCTCTCTACATTTCCCTTCTGAAGGACCAAGTTACCAATTGTCATTTAACAGTGCTTAAAATGGGTAGGTTTAGGTGTTGAATGGTCTATTTCAGTTCTCTGGACATCTGAGGTGCTAGGTCCACAAAGCATTGTGAGGGTCACAGAGCCCCTGGGAAGCATCACTGGCCTGGCTCTCGAGGTGCCCCACATAGTTTTTCTGGTAAGCTCGTCACCCAAGGCCCATGATGGGATTCTTAGAAGACAATTTATTGTCCCTCTTTGTTCCCACAGGTGGCAGGGCTGGGGTTTGGGGACAAGGAAAGATTGTAGATGGCACACAGAGGCAGAGACTAGGCATGGGATGGGGAGGGGCTCAAAGACAAGGGTGAGATGAGGATGGGGCTGGGGCCCAGGGATGGGGTTGAAGAATGAGGGCAAGGGTAGGGATGGGAATGGAGATAGAGATGGGGATGAGGACAGGACCTAAGAATGGGGATGGAGAGATGGAGCATGAAGCCAAGGCTAAGGGCAGGGCCTGGGGAGAGGGCCGGGTAGCAGGGAGTGATATCTGGACCGTGCCCACCAGTACAAGGGCAAAAGAAGATGAACGTGCAAAATGAAATCCACTAAGGCTCCAGCCTGACCTCTGAAAAAGGAAGTAGAATTGTGACACAGCAGCTTAAAATAAAGAAGTGTGTAGCTGGTAATGACTGGAGGCTTCCAGGAAAAAGCCACTTTGAGTGTAAATAACAAAGTCAAAGACAGAGCCACCCAGTCTGATGTAACCTCCCGGAACAAGAGGAGAATCCAGTTCCCAGGAAGACAAAAACAGCCCATTTCACATGCTCCCTGGAGCTCGGCAGCTCCTGCCCTGCATCCTGAACACAAGAGCCAGTGTCTCCCTGCAGAGACTCACCAGGACTCAGCCCCTCATTCACAGTCATGGTTACTCAGCTGACCCATCCTCTTACAGCAGCAGAGCTGCCTTTGTAAGGAGGATGGGAATGGTAGAGCTAGTGACTGGGTCCCGCCAGACATGGTCACTTGCCACGCCTGCATCCTCCTCTCAAAGGCAGACAGAGAAGCAGAGACCTGTAGACGGTACCTGTTGTGCTGGTCAGGATTTTGTCAATCTGATACAAGCTAGTGTCCTCTGTGAAGAGGGAATGTCAATTGAGGAATCACCCCCATCTGACTGGCTTGTAGGGAAATCTGTAGTGCATTTTCTTGACTGATGACTGACGGGGAGGGCCCATCCCACTGTGGGTAGTGCCACCCCCTCCTCAGGCAGATTGACTTAGGGTATATAAAGCAAACAAAAACAGCAATACAGGAGGAGCAGGCCCTAAGTGAACAGTAATCCTCTTTGGTCTCCTTTAGTTCCTGCCTCCAGGTCTGTTCCCTGACTTCCCTTCATGACAGACTGTAAGCTCTAAGATGAAACAAGCCCTTTTCTTCCTATGTTGCTTTTGGTCATGGCCTTTATCACAGCAACAGGTCGCCAACTAGGACACGTCTACTCACAAGTGCTCAAATCGAAACGTGTCACATATTTCACACTGTGTAGCAACCCAAAGCCCAGGAAAGACCTTGCCCTGGCTCCTCCAGTGACCAGGAATCAGGTTCAGTTACCACACCCAACACACCGAGAAAGCTGTAGGGCTACATAGTGACAAATCTATCTAAGGTCTCACACTTAGGAGTGTGATGAGACAAGAATCCAACAGGAAAAGTTCACAGCATGCACACCATTCCTCTCACCTCAAAGACGCCCCACGGTTCTGAGACGTTATAAACTCCAGGCTAACCTGTAACACTCCTGCCTCCAGCCACTGCATGCCAACTCACTGGCCTGTGGTGTAATTTCCATCACCACCATCTCTCCACTGCTCAGGGCATTCCCACATGCTGGGCCCTCTGCATAAAATATCTCCCGCCCGTTCTCCAGGCTCAATCCTGCAGTCCACCCTTTAGTTAGGAAAGCCCTCTTCTCCCCTTCACCCGCTGACTAATTCTCATCAATGCTGAAGCGTCTCCTCCTACCACCTTTGTGGTCTTATCACAAACAGCTTTTCGAACACATGCAAAATTGTTACTTTTTTTAAAGGCCCATGTTCTCAGGAACCCTATGGTACCCTACCCACTGCATACACTGTGTAGTGATGGATGCTATCCAGGAAGGTTTGGAAAGAAAGAAGACTGACTGTAGAGCTGTGCGTGTATCATTCTCTCATTGCCATAAAACAGCCCGGAGGTCTGTTATATTTTACTGTGGAGCATAAGTGGACTCTAGAACCCTGGGACAGACACCAAGCATGCTTGTTCCCCCCCAGAGCTGTGGCCGACTTACAGGGGCACCAGTGAAGTCTGTTTTGTGCATACCTTTCTGTGCTTTCTGAATTTGAAACATGAATCATGGGGATTATTTATTCCAATAAACAAAGGCATTAACAGTGGTTCCTACATCTCAGAAAAAAGACAAACAAGGAAGAAAGGTTATCTTTCTTCTAATCTGTTCAAAGACAGTTCTCAGAAAGTTGTTAAGACCAGAACTTGGCTTTGATCAAGACGGGTGCAGGGCTAACATTACAGTCCATTTGTTCATGTGCTCGCTTGCTCCATTTTACTCACAGGTATAGTATTCTATAGCAGGGCTGCTGTGGGGAGGAACCTGGGGGCCAGGAGCCAACCCTGATGGAAGGGGAAATGAAAGATGAAGTCATTTCTCCCACCCTACTCCCACACTGTTGTTGTTTTGGTTTGGTTTTGCAACATGCATCACAAACGGACTCAACAGGACTCAATAGGCTCTGGCCAGGACATTGAGTAAGGGACCACCAACTTGTCTTACTAAACAGCACCTACCCAGATCAATGAAGGCAGTCACTGCACAACCCAACCAGCTTGACATTGGGATATTAGCCCAGTTTTACCTGCTCTTTCTCAAGGGCTGTGTGTGTGTGTGTGTGTGTGTGTGTGTGTATGTGTGTGTGTGTATGTGTGTGTGTATGTGTGTGTGTATGTGTGTGTGTGTGTGTGTGTGTTATGTTCAATGGGTATGTGGATGTACACGCATGCACATGCAAGCAGAGGACAGAGGAAGAAGTCAATCTCTGGTGTCTGCTTCTATCCCTCTCCACCTTCTTCCTTTAAGACAGAATCTCTTACTGAGCTGGAAACTTCGCCATTCTGGCTATCGTGACTGGCTATTAAGCACCTGGGATCTGTCTGTCTCCTTCCTACAATGCCAGAGTTTGCAAAGACATTGGCAGCCACGACCAGCTTTTTAATGTAACTGTTGAAGATTTGAACTTGGACCCTCATGTTTGCACTGATCCATCTCCCCAGACCACAGATATTCTTAAGTATGATGTTTTTTAAGAAAAGATTTCTAACTGCTGACTACTAATTCAAAATTGCCCAGCTGGTTAGAGACCAAACATAAAGGTTTCTGTTCTATCCTTTCCTACTCTATGGCCCCCAACATTTTCAGACCAAGACAAGCCACTTCTCATGGTCTGTTTGTTGACTTTATCAGTTCACTAGGGTTTGAAAAAATAATCCTCCCACTAGCCAACATTTTCCTCTACTTGGCCAGCTGTATGGTCACCCACTTGTTGATCCTACTCAGAGGTGTCAACAGCAGGAACTCTGAGGGACTCCCACAAGAGCTTGACCCCCCAACACTGCACAGCCTTCAACCAACCTCAGCCCATGATTGGCAACTACCCACCACTTCATCAAAGTTCACCTCTGAATTCCATCCCTTTGTCTGAGCTCACCATCACCCTACAGTCTGCTCCTCCACTGAAACACATCATCCTCTGCGTTCTACCCAAAGGAGACAGGGTGAGCCTGAAATGCTTCAGCTTCCTCAGAAACATACAGCAAAGCAACCGTCCCACCCCCTCAAGCTAATGCAAGAAACCAAATCCACACTCCAAGGATGCTCCCAGACCCATCAGACGAAAACCAGGTCAGGAAAAGGCTACTATCACTACTAAGAGTGGGGCTGTTGTCTGGTAGCGGTGGCACACACCTTTCATCCCAGCAGTTGGGAGGCAGAAGCAGGTGAATCTCTGAGTTCAAGGCCAGCCTGGTCTACAGAGTGAGTTCCAGGACAGCCAGGGCTACACAGAGAAAGCCTGTCTCAAACGAACAAGCAAAAAAAAAAAAAAAAAAAAGGAAGGAAAGAAATGACAACTCTTTTTAAAAAAAAAGAGTAGAATTCTTTCATCAAATAAAGTGTCTAACATGGCAGGTTTATTGTTATTATTACTATTGGTTAGAGTAACATTAACTATCACTAAAGTCTAGTTGTTATTATCAATAATTTTCACCAAAATCCAAGAGGCTATACCTTTATTAGATTATTGACTGTTTTATAATTCCAAGGTTGTAGATGGAGACTGAAGCACTGGGAGTCACTTGTCCAAAAGTGGAAAACTAGTAAAAGTGTCCCAAAGAGAGATCCTATAGGACCCAAAAGTCTGGGCTCCTCAACCCTCTGCTTTACACAGGCATGTGTTGGCTGCAAACATCACCCTTCACTTCCACCTGTGAGCCAAAATTTTCTACCACACTGGGGCAACTCTCACAGAAGACCTGCTTCTCCAGAGCACTGTAACTTGGCAAGCTACAGTCCTTGTATCTACTGTTCTTTCTGAGTCTGACCAATCCTTTAAGCTGAAGGCTCCACCTGTGTCTTAACACTGTTACCTAATACCAAGCAACAGCATTGGTACCCAGACAGTACCTAATAGGAATGTTTAAATGAGGGATTACAAGGAGTTTTCTAAGTCCCCAGAAAGAACAGCCTTCTGACTTCAGAGGGGCCAGAAAGTTTTCTTCACTGCAGATCAGCCTGGATCCATCTAAGCATGAATATCCACAGGGACAATGTAGACCAGGACCACATGGGCAAGACAGACACTGGCTCCTACGAACAACATGGAAAGGGCCCAATAGGAAAGATGTGCAACTTTCTCAGCACTCCCTGGGAACCAAACACAGATTCTACAAGTCGAAATATGGACACTCCTCTACATCATAGCAAACAGAATACAAGCTCAAGGGCTGACCTCAATTCAGGAGAGGTCACTAACTGTGTACTGGACTCAGGACACTGGTAATTTAGTTTCACTTACAAATGAAACTAACCTATATGACGTTACTACTTGGACTAGAAACCCACTGTATAATTACAAAAAAAAGAAAAACCCTTCTTTGGTGCAAGTTAAGTGAAACTGTGGGAAATACCACACTTCTCTCTGCTCACCTTGACACTCCCACTTAAATATCAAGTTTCTTGGAATGCACATGGTTTGGGTGTGGTCCGTGGATGTCACCCACATTGATCCTACAGTGTCTATCCCACAGTAAGCCAGAAAGTCTAGACACAGCAGTAGCAGAGACACACCATTATGGAGCAAATTACATTTCTGACACATAATATATATAAAACACTGACGGGCGAAGGAACAATCAACTACTACTGCCTGGCAGTCAAAGGCACTTTGAAGTGCTGGGAAATATGCTCCTCATTAAATGTGACGTTTCTTGAAAAGTCTGTCCTCTCTCAGAGATAAAATGTTTTTCCTAAAAGAATGAAGAGAATAAAGATTTCTCCCCCAGGTAATAGGTCAGGGAGAGCCTGGGCAAAGGAGCAGAGTGGTCTCAATGCAGTCATTTCATGAAAGCCAAAGTCCTCCAGGGTATGCCCAGACCTAAGTGCAGGAAGCCACTGGGCCATAAAGGAGAACTAAAGAAACTATCCACAGTGAGCCCAGGTCTCTAAGGAAACATCTAAAAATAGTACTATCATTGTAGCAGGCCACCAAGGTTATGGTTGAAGATGGTCAGATCTTCAACCAACAAACAACCAGAGATAGAATGTTAGATTGCACTCAGAAATGACCCATCCATCGAAGGTCAACTGAAAACTGCAGGTTCCCCACTCATGCTCATGACCCTGGAGCATGGGAACTAGGAGTGGGGAAGACTTTGAAAAGGAAAAACAAACTTTTGTAGGTAAGAGCTTTGTTGCTTTTGGTTTGTTGTTGTTTTGTTTGTTTGTGTCTCTGTATAGCCCTGGCTGTCTTGGAACTCACTATGCTTGTAGATCAGGCTGGCTTTGAACTTACAGAACTACTTGCCACTGCTTTCCAATTGCTGGGATTAAAAGCATTTGCCACCACTGCCTGACTCGTGGGTAAGAGCTTTAAAAGCGCAAAAAGCAGACAATGCCTTCTCTGTAAGATGAGGACAGAATGATACTATCGAATCCTACACCCACTCTAATGACTATAAAGATGACACATATATGGAGAATAGTAATAAAAAGAAAATAAAAAAGACAATAATTGGTCAGGATTAATGAAAAGGATAGGACTCCCATACACAAACAAAGGGCAAACTCAGTAATGGTCAAGGTCATGAGTGCAGGAAAGCTTAAAGAGGCATACAGGATTGTAACAAAATAAAGAACACCCTCCAGTCCCCTTCTCATTGCTTTTACGAGAAGGGGTCTGTGTGATACAATGTATATCACTACACACACACTCTTTCTAGTAAAGTTGGAAAGCCCATGTGTCAACGTTCACAGTTAAAAAAAGAAACAAAGAAACGAAAAAGAAAGAAAGGAAGGAAGGAAGGAAGGAAGGAAGGAAGGAAGGAAGGAAGGAAGGAAATCTTTTTCTTTATAACATTATGCAAGTCAAAAAAAAATGAAGCAAAAGTCTGGGCCATAGAGCAGCAGTCTGAGACCAGTGTGTTTTGAGTGTATAGAGAAAAATGTACCCAGTTCACCACAGTTTAAAGGGATGGTGCAGAGAAATCCTGTGTAGGGTGCTGAGCTAGGCCTGAGAGAAAATGCACAGTACTAAGTAAAACAAATTCAGCAAGACAGCAATTGAAGCAACAGAATAGAACTCCAGAGGCCAGGAGCATTAGCACACCTGCTCACATCTACACAGCACAGGAGTACCTAAAACCCGTTTCAGGTTATCCTCCAAACAACCCAAATCAGCAACATCCTTGTGATACCAGTGCTGTAACATCTTAACTCAATCTTAACATCTGTATCATCCAGAAGAGAACTATACAGTCTCCATCACCTTTTAGAGAATACAGATGCCTGCCTCATCTACAAGGGGTGCATTTCAGTACCTCAATAGATGCCTCAAACTACAAAGAGGGTTGGACCTTATATATTCCATCTTTTTTTCTAGGTCCACATACCTATTGTCTTAACTTCTTTTCCTGTTGCTGTGATAAAGCAACTTATGGAAGAAACCGTTTATTCTAAGAAAGTGTATAACCCATCATGATGGAGATGTCAAGGCAGCAGGAGCTTGATGCAGATGACCACACTGTGTCCACAGAGATACATGACTGGTAGGAACAGAGAGTGATGAACCTACTCATTACCTCCCTTTCTCTGTTTATATAGCTTAGGATCCTGGCAAGGGAATGGTGCCACCCATAGTGGGCAGCTCTCTCCACCTCAATTAATACAATCAAAGAAATCCATCACAGGCATCTACATCTCCCAGATGATTCTAGATCCTATCAAGTTAAAGACACTGACTTACACCTATAATAGCTGAATCATAAAGTGAACAAAGAGACAATAACATACGGTATTAAAGATTTGTAATTGGTGTGCATTATTAAGTAAAGTAAGAGTTACTTGTGCACCAGCCTTGGAAGACTGTAACAGCAGAGCTGATATACCTTTGACACTTTCTAAGTCACTAACCAGCAGATAGTGAATACAAGGTTCATGCTAGACAAAGCCATAATTCACCCAAGCAGCACTTGGTGGAACAGCAAGACTTCATATTTCTCAGAATGGGGGGGGTGATTTTAAACATGAATTGTTTATTTTTGGAGTTTCCCAGCTTATGTTTTCATACTAGGGTTGCTTATAGTTAACTAAAACCACGAATATCACCATGAATAAAGGGTGACAGAGCAGGCAGATTCCTGGACTCTCTCCTGGGGAATCTGATACATGAGCATTGAGGCTTGGTCCTGGTTTCTGAAAGATGTCTTGGGTATACATCCAGCATTGGTAAGATGGGACTAGGCCAACATTTTAAATCAAACTTACAGCCACCTACTTCCCTAAGTAGCTGTCAGCATGTACAGAGATACTATGGATTGTTACCACTGTGGGGGATAGGGTAGAGGACATCATGGGTAACTAGTGGATAGAGGCCACTCACATCCCACAGCACCACAAGAACTCTACAGCTCAAAATGTCAGTAGAGTCAAAGAGGAGAAACCTTGCTTCAAACCCCAGCATCTGGGTACAAACACTATGTTCTAAGGTACTACAAGACTGACAACATCCTAGAGTAGGGCATCAGTTCAGGGTCCCATGAAGACCCACCAGATCCACAGATTGTAGTTTCATAGGATTTTCTTGTGACCCCGCCATGTATTAACTTCTTATGTATTAAAACATTGCATCAAGGAGAGCTCACTAAGGTGCAAGAAAAAAGCAACTCTCGAGACTTAGTAAGTTACTGAAAGTCATTAGCATCCACTCCAACAAACTTAGATTACCAAGAAAGACTGCTAAGAATAAGAGACTGCCCACGCTGTCAAGCTGCCTGACTGTCATGAAGAGAACGTCAAGGTTTCCTATGTTGGGGCAGGTTTTTGAGAATGTAGCTGTCTTTGAGTCTTCCATGCAGTGAGTAACCGTAACAAACTCACTGGTTCACCAAGCTGAACTTTGGAGATATAATTACTTTACTCTGTCATTGGTTCCCTCTGTGGGGTGAATAGGCATTTGTTCACCTCTTCCCAGGAATAGCACCACATATCAGATCTGTGCATACTTTGAACCTCATCCTTGGCCATCTTGGATGACCCTCTGTAATAGGTTGGTTTAACAGGTTTGCAGACAGGAAAGGTGAAGTCCAGAACAATTGAGAAGATACTTGTCCCTGGTCAGAGTTCTCTCAAGGGAGAGCCTCTATCAGATTCCCAAGCTCAGTTCTCCAACCTATGTGGTCTCCCCAATACCAATAACAACTAAGGTAATAACTTTGCATCAAGACTGACCTTTGGCAGAGGTGTGTGTGTGTCTGTTTGCGTGTGTGTGTGTGTGTGTGTGTGTGTGTGTGTGTATATGTGTGTGTGTGTATAAAAGGTCATGCCATGAGGATTTTTCTAGTAGGTGAAGGATTTTTTGGGTTTTTTGTTTGTTTGTTTTTTTGTTTTCTAATATTCTCAAACACCAGGATTACCAAGTCCACCCACTAATTTTGCTGGCAGATATCACAAAGAAAATAGCCTCAGGGCTCCATGAGGGGAGCAGGGAGACAGAGGCCTGAGGCTTCAAAGTTCTCTAAATGACTGCAGAAGTCTACTTGGTCTCCCGGAGACACCCAGGAAAGGGTGATGAGTCAGTTCCAGAGGATTTATGTAGCACTCAACAGCAAATATGAAAGGGTTTACCCTGAGGAGTTACACTGCTGAGGTCAGGAACAGGTTGTGACAGGGTCGGAGGCAGCTTAGAGCTGGCTAATGCAGACATATTTCAGAACCAGAGGTAGGACTGCATCCCAGTTCTGAGCAAGGAGACAGAAATAAACCTTTAGCTATTATTCCAGGCTCTGCTTAAACTGACACATATCCCAGTGCTCTGAACAAAGACGCCCAACACAGTCCTTTCCTTAACCCTTGAATGCGTAAGCAACCCAACTCCCTCCACAAAACCAAGAACTCAGCCAGTGTCAAAAAGTACCAGCAAGTTTGGAAAAAGTTCTGTAAAGTAAGAAGAGAAGGGAGAAACAGGAGGTATGGCTCAACCTGAGCCTGATATGTGTGTGAGATTCTGCTACGGACACCTGAGAACGGAGGAAGGAGCATGAGGAAGGAGCACAGACATGAGTAAATATGCAGTTCCATGCAATACATAATTACACACAGTATATTGCACACATAATTATGCTGGGCAGCAGTTGGGCTAGTGTTTACCAAGTCCTCCCACAGACCACAGTCAAAAGAGGAAGATCAATCAGGGCAGTTCAGCACTCTCCGACACCCTTTAGGTATCTCAGTGAGCTGGGCTTTCCAGAAGCTTCGGAATACAGCTGAACTTCACCGTGAACTTCTTATTTTTTAAAGGAAGCCGGTTTATAATGATGTCATGCATGATCTACTATGGAAATGTAAGACCTGGGTGGAGTGATATACATACATAGAGAATATGTCTATGCACTTAAATGTACTATATAAAAGTGTCTAAAACTAAAAATATGTTACAGCTGAAAATACTGGAGTTTGTTCTAAGCCTGCTTCACTTTAATAGAGTGTTTAAATTCTTAGTTAATGGTAATTAGAGACTAAGCAGTATTTCTTTAAACTCTGCTAGACAGACATTAATCCAATTTGGTAATCACTAACCTCTGGGCTTTTTCCCTCTCTTTCTCCGAAATGAAATCCAGGCATTGATCTACAAAGGCTATAAACTGGCAAAGCATAAGAAAAGAATATTTAAAGAGAGACTGACTGACTGTTACCTCAAAGGGCCAAGTCCAATTAAAATGGAAGTAGGTCTCCAGGGCTCCCTCAGTTCTATAAGCTGGCCCAGAATAACTAAAGGCATTCCCAGGAGGTGGGAGGCTTACCTTCCCACTGCCCTCCCACCTGAGACCGACATCAGCATGTTCACTGTTTTAGTCAGGGTTCTCTAGAGTCACAGAAATTATGGGTTATCTCTCTGTATATAACTCAACAGTCTATAGTCTGACTAACCCAACAATGGGCAGCTGTGAATGGAAAGTCTAGTAGTTACTCAGTCCCACAAGGCTAGTTGTTTCAGCTGATCTTCTGTAGCAGTAGATTCCAACAGATGTGCTGGCAAGTAAGTGTAAGTAGGCGAAGAAGAGTGTATCTTCCTTCTTCCAATGTCCTTATGTGAGCCTCCAGCAGGTGTGGCCCAGATTAAAAGTGTGTAGCACCACTGCCTGGATCTGGGACTTGCTTTGTCCCAGGCTGACTTGAACTCAGAGATCTCCTTGCCACAGTCTTCTGGGATTAAAGGTATGTACTACCTTGCCTGGGCCTAAACTTTTCATAGACACTATGGCTCAAGATTTCCATGCCAAGATCCAGGTGAGAAACTTATGTCTTCTAGCCTCAAGATCTGGATCACAGGTGAGCCCTACAATTTGTAGTTCATTGTAGATATAGTCAGGTTGACAACCAGGAATAGCCATTACATTCTCCAAGTCTTATCCAGCTAGCTGTGTGACTGAGGGCCACACCTTCCCAAAGCAATATAGAGTCTTTCTCTATATCCACTCTACATTCCTTTCCTTCCATGGAACTGTGCTCTCAGGCCTTTGAGTCCTGTGACCTTCATTTTCTCCTTCGTAGGGCCCCCATGCTGCTAGAACACTGACTCCTGGCCCAGGAACACCCATGTAAACCACTAAAACCATCTTGAGAACTTGGGAGTCGCCAAAATGTGAATTATCTCGTTGATCTCTGATGGCTTGTCATTGTCTTCAGTCATCTATGTCCCCTTTTTGACTCCAGTGTGGAATCTTCCCGTATAAAAGTAATGCCTTCTGCTTCCTAGGTAATCACTGTTTCCAGATTCTGCACCCTGCATCCTAGACAAGGTACACAAAGTATCTTCCCTTCACATTTCAGCCACAGAGGTACTGATTTATTCTGCTGTGTTAGTAAATGAGCATCATCTATAAGCATTGCCTCTACCACGTTTACAATCTGCATAGAGGCAGGTATCTCTACAGACCAAGCCCTTTATGACAGGCATTGTAAGGGTGCATTCACAGAGATGCACATATGCTAGTTCAATCCTATGCTGGTCTGGTTCTGCAAAAAATGGACTAAAGAGAGGACGTCTGGAATTTAGAAAAGACTGTGCATTTGTTTTACCTGGGACAGGACTATTATCAAAGCAAGGCCACGGGAACACACATGCATATCACTAGGACAGAGAAATGTGTACAGAGTGGAAGGATCACAAGGGTCGTGCTGAGCTGCACCTCCTCTAGATGAGTGGATTAAGTGGTGAACGTACAGTAAGTTAATGAGTAAGCCGAAGTTGGAATGTAAGGCCCATCAGTACGAGGCTTTCAGATAGTCACTGCAATGGTATTCTACGACAAGATAAAGAGCTTTTTCAGTAATCCTGCTGCTCTATGACATTTGGAAACAACAACACAACACGTGGGCTATGGAAACACCTCCAGTGGTGAAGTGTTTGGCACACAAGCATAAGGACCTGAGTTTGGATTCCCAGGTCTCAAGTTAAAGGTTACACATGAAGACCTGCTGGAATCCCAGCACTGGTGCAGGTATGCACAGGAAGATCCCAGCTACTAGCTGGCCAGCCAATTAGCAGAAACAGTGAATGGCCCCAGACTCCAAAACTAAAAATCTACTATGGAAGACGATGCCGTTGACCTCTGGACTCAACACATCACACACACACACACACACACACACACACATATATATACACATACACACATAAACATGAACACTCGAGCAATGCACCGAAATACACATATGCATACAAACGCAACACGCACAAATGTAATCAACTATTTGAGTATCTGGTGAATGTCTGAGAAAGCCAACAGAAAGGGAGGGTATCTCCACGCTCCAAACCTAGAGTGGCAATCTTTTGCAATCTCTCCTAAGCTCCATCCTCTGTGCATGTAGCCTAAAACAGACTACTTACATTATCTGAGCTTCAGGGTACAGATTATTCAGAGGGCACACAGTAGTACTCCACCAAGATTTTGGTGAGGATCAGGAAATGTTACCAGTCTCAGGGCAGAGTGTCATCATAAAGTGTGAAGAGATGTTTACAATCTCCTCCTGTTTTCAGAAGCAGGTTTTTCTGAATGTTTCGACATTAAAGTTATTGCTAAAAGCACACCCACTGAAATAAATACATGCCCAAGCCCCTCCAGATCCAAGAGAAATGAGCTTCAATGCTTCAGAAGCCAGAAAGACTCAGGTTAGACCTACTGTAAGCAGGCTTATTTCTACTTCAGCTTTATTTTACATATTTATAAGTCCAGCTGTTAGAAGTGTGGTTAAAACACTAGAACAAGGGGTGACAGTGGAGGAGCCAGAAGACAACCTTGTAGCATGGTCAACCATTGCTTCTCATCTCCAGAAGGCAACATGCTACAGAAACTACTCTCCACAGTACCATGGTCCTCTCTGGCACTCAGTACTGGAATGAGGCCTCCTCTGCTCCAGTTCCATCTGGCAGACCAACTTAGGTGTGTGAGGAATCTCATTAGGGACTAATTGCAAAATGTGGCTAAAATCACTTCCCTCCTGACTCACTTGCAGCTTTGTGTTATCAGTATCAGCATCTTCTACCACCAAAAGCATCTTAGCAGAACTAGCAATGACATTTTGAAGTATGTGGGGGAAAATATTACTTCTAACGAATGGTCAAAAGAGCAGTTCTTAAGGCTAATTGATGCCATGCTGGAAGCTGGCAGAGGCGTGGGGTTGGGGGAAATTGATGGAATGGAAGGCGGTTGTCCAGGACTGCTGTGGTCCTTATCTGAATTTGCATGGGCAAGAATTCCAAAACTCCACCCAAGAAAGGATGCCTGGAGACTTTTTTCCACACGGGTCTCCGCAGCAGACGTGTAGCTGAGTCGCCGCGCGTAAGCATATCGTCTTGTGGGTCGCGACGCAGCGCAGTAATTGAAACCTTGCACACCGCAGGATTGCAGTGGCGTCTATAAATACTCTCCACTTTACTGCTGACTAGCAAAACACGGGCTTCTGGCTCTGGGGAGGAAGAGGCGGCGGTGGTATGTGGTCCCCGGCAGGGTGCGGGTAGGAATAGGGAAAACCCCTACTGCCGACGAGGGTAGCACCCCAAAATCTATTCCTGAAGGACCCTTCGTAAGCACACCAGGTCCAGGGCACGAGCCCTGGAAACTGAGTCTGGTCGTGAGCCGCGGGCCCCACAGCGCCCCCTGCGCGCAAAAACGCGCAGTGCGCACACGAGGCGCCCAGAGGAAATCCCGGCCCAATACCCCGCGGGCGCGAAAGTCGAAGCGGAAAGGGGACACCGTGGGCGCCTGGCGCAGAGTCGCAGTGAGCTGTTCTGAGCTTCTCGCCACCAGGAGCTAGGTCTCCCGCGGGCTGTCCCCTAGCTACAGTGACTGGCCCAGCGCACCAGGCCAACTGATCTCCCTCTACTGCCTCGGCTCCAACGCCTCCTCAAGAAAGAAGAGGATGGCTGAGAGGGTCGGTTTCTCAGCTGAGTACCCCCCTGAGCACCCATGACTTTGTAGATCTGCCCCTCCTGTCGTAGGAGAATGGGGCAGATGCATTCTTTTTCTGCCTCCTGGCTTACTATGGGTACCACGATCAGCAGGATCCCTCCTGCCCCCCTCCAACAGTTCACAGCGCTTCCTCGCCCACTTAGACCCACTACGCTCAGGGCAGCCTGCCCCTTCCCTTACCCACCTCTTGGTAGTGTACCTCCCCGCCTACAGCATCCGATACGGAGGTTCCTTAACCACGCGGAGTCTCCCTTCAGTCTCGCTGTCCCGGTGCCCCCACTCCCACCCCCAGATCACGCCAGGCGAGTTATTTTCCGACCCTGCGGAGTTGCAGAATGATGACTCCAGGCCCTCCAGGGACTTCCCCACTCACCCCCTTGGGGTTCCCGGCGTTGAGTCACCCGAGCCGAGCCGCGTACTCCCGCCGCTCGCCTCCGTCCCAGACTCTGCGCGCTCAGGAAAGTTTCCGGCGTTCCAGGGAAAGTTTTCTCGCTAGAGAGAAACTAGCTATTCTGATGGTTCTCGCCTCGCTCGCCCTCCCCAGGTCCTCTCCCAGCTCTGCCCTCCGTTGGGTCGCGCCCTGTCCAGGTTTCTCTTCGACATAGCTCTCAGAGTCAGGCTAGTGTCTGTTTCCCTCCTCTCTCAACTTACGGCCGCCTTCTCTCCTCCTCCCCCCTCCTCCTCCCACTTTTCCTGTCCCGTGCACATCGTTGTTGTTTCTCTCCAACGCCCCCGCCTCACTTCACCTCATCCCACGCCTCCTCTCCAACAACAAGGGGAGGCGGAAGACCCTGCGCTTAAATCCACTTCAACAATTTCAGGAAATCCAAGCTCGCAGTTCTAAAAAACAGGGGAAATCAAGGAAACTCTGCACTACCTTTCTCTAAGCCAAGATGAGATTGGTCTCCCACTGCTAAACCCATAATAAGAAACTCCTCCAGGAGTCCAGAGGTTCGTATGACCAGATAAAAAGAGACCGGAGTTCTGCGGCACATTTCTGAAGCTTAGAGAGTTTTTGTTGCTGCTTTGGGGTGCGCACGCGCGAATGCGTTTTAAGGAAAGGTTCTCAAACCGATTCCACACTTGTTTGCATCTCTTCCTTAGCATTGCAAAACGAATTTAAGGATCTGGGGTTCAGTTTCCAAGCGAAGGTTTCCCCGAACACGACATATCTTCAGAATTGAAACTACAGAAAACCAACCAATTCGAAAATTAAAAAAAAAAGTAAAATTATTTTGGAAATTTGTTGTTGCTTGGTACGTGCTAACTAAGAATTTGAGCTGGTGGGAGCCAGCACAGCGGTATTTAACCTGTGGGCGGAGACCCCTTTGGGGGTCACATATTAGATATCTTGTATATCAGATATATACACAATGCATAACAGTATCAGAATTACAATTAAGAAGTAGCAACAAAATATTTTTATGGTGGGGGGTCAGCACAACGTGAGAATCTGTATTAAAGGGTCACTGCCTTAGGAAGTTTTAGATTCACTGTAGAAGTTTGAAGGTAGAGGCAGGAAGATCAAGAGTTTAGGGCATCGCGCTCAACACAATGAGTTTAATTTCATCCCAGGTTATATGAGTTCAGTCTTGAAAAAAAACCCAAAACAAAAAACCACTTTTTTTTTTTAATGCAGCAGTTTGCAGGACTCCCTGCTTGCCTAATTTTACCCCTGTGGTTGAGCTCATATCAGCAGGTAAACTTTAAAACCACAGTGACATTTGATGAAGGGGAAGATACATTGTCCTTTTTTGGTTAAAACTAAGTATAATTTGAGTTTGGTTTTGTCATGTAACACTATGACACTTTTATGTTAAGGTGGTGGGTATGGGGTGTAAGTGAGCCTCTGAGTCCCTCACCTATCCAAGAATATTAGAGAAATCTAAAGGACTCCCAAAAGAATACCCAGGATTACAGAAAGCCCTTAAATCTCATCTTAAGAATCCCTTCTATAGCTGGGGAGGGTGCACAGTCCAGCTCAGGGCACAGAAAGCCTGGGGGAGCCGTGCAGAGATCAAGAAGTGAAAGCTGGCCTTGCCACCGTGGTACCACAGGCCTTTAAGTCCAGCACGCAGGGAAGTGGATTCCTGCAAGTTCAATGTCAGCCTGCTCTCTACATTTCAAGTTTCAGGACTTCCAAGGCTACAGAGAGAGATCCTGTCTCCAAAGAAAGAAAAGGAGGGAGCAAAAGAAAGGAAAGGAGGAAAAAAAGGAGTAGGAAGCCAAAAGGCCCACAGCTATAAGACAGGGTATATACAACACCTCCTTCCTAGCCTCAGGATATCATCCAATTCCTGAAGAGTTTGCTGTGCCTCAGTTTACTCACTTGAAAAGAGAGTAAATACTGTAGGTAGCTGGGGTCATTAATAAGGATTCACACTGAGGAAGCACACAAAGGCTCACAGGAACTCACAAGACTGTCATTGCTGTCATCCCTGCAGTAGGGAAAGGACAGCCTTAAGCCCAGGCATTTCCCTTGCTAGGGCTCCTCCCCTACAGTTCTTTGTTCAAGGAGATCTATTTTATTCTGTCCGCTGGTAAACATAGTACTTGAATGCAGTAGCCAAAAAATCCGAAGTTCCAGGTCAGCCTAGGCTGTGCAAGGAAATTCTGTCTCAAAATAAAATTGCAGTTCATTCCTTCCTCCAAACACCCTTCACTACACCCCCTTTTCCCTTTAGCATCCCATTACCTCGTGATACTATTATATGCTACATAAATTAATTTTCCTACATTTACTCTCTCCCCTCCCACCTACTTATACATAGAGCTGTCTAAAAGCCATTCCCTTTGCGCAATGATCAATTTTGTCCAAGATACTAGACCAGCGCCAGGCTCATAGTATGTCCATGGTATATACTTTAGAAATAAATCCATGACTAAATTTATTCCATGCTGACTGCCTAGGATGAGCAAGGCACTGTGCTATAAGGGAGAAATTAATTGCTCCACCTGTCTAAGGATGAGAGAAGTCTCCCTGTGGAAGATGTACCCTCCCTGGGAAGTATCTCAGTGAAGGAGAAAGGGAGGGGCCAGGGAAAAGTATCCAAACCTCAGGGGCAAACTTTAAAGAGGCTTTAACTTCAAGTTTTGCTGATTTAATTTGTTTGCTTGCTTGCTTGCTTGCTTGCTTGCTTGCTTGCTTGCTTGCTTG
>NW_021604618.1:6052868-6063728 GCF_004785775.1 Grammomys surdaster
TTGCTTGCTTGCTTGCTTGCTTGCTTGCTTGCTTGCTTGCTTGCTTGCTTGTTGAGATAAGGCTCTAAAAATCTAGGCTGGCATCCAACTCCCTTAGCCCAGGATGACCTTGGACTCCAGATTCCCCTTCCTCTACCTCCGGAGTTCTGAGATTACAGGTTAACACTACCACATCTAATTTAGTGTTGTAAACAGAATCTTCTTCAAACCTGAAGCCATACTTTGATGTAAATCAGGACTTCTCAAATGTCAGTCTCCTATGCTTGTTACTTTGCAAATTAAAAACAAACAAACAAACAAAACTGCTCAGTAAGCACTGTCTCTTCTTACCAAGAAACAGAGTCCTGTTTGGGAGCATTCAGCATGGATCATGCTACTTAAACATTCACTCTCGGGAGAGAAAATGCTTGCTAGTTCTTTATTAAGCATGTCCCTGTAGAGCTTGCCATGCCCGGTCTTTGAAATGGAACTTGACCCAAACTAGGCTTCAGGAAAAAGGG
The DNA here is from genome assembly GCF_004785775.1 of Grammomys surdaster. Classification (NCBI taxonomy): domain Eukaryota; kingdom Metazoa; phylum Chordata; class Mammalia; order Rodentia; family Muridae; genus Grammomys; species Grammomys surdaster. Next base: position 6,053,369 of record NW_021604618.1, read on the forward strand.
TAACTCTTAGGGAGCCCTCTTATGACTAAGAGTGGGACCCTGACTTGCCAAGTCAAGCCATAGATTTGTCCTTTGGCATACTCTGTCCCAAAATGTATTGAGTAAATCACATTACATTTTTAGGATTAGAAATAGAAAAAAAGTAGAAAGAGAGGAAGCAGAAAGCAAAAGGAAGGATGAGGAGAAAAAGGTAAAAGCGCATGTCTGCATCTGGACTAGTTAGATGCATATTATTTGAACTTCACACTGTTCCATTTTCTTGAATCAGAAAAGTTCATGTTAAAAACAGAGATTCTCAGCCTGTGACGTAGGACCTTGTAACAGTGGTATGAGCCTTACTGTAGGCCTGCAGGACCACATGACCAGCTCTGCAATGAGTGTCTTGCTGTTTGGAAAGGACAGTTTCCAATTTGCCACAGTCCTAGCCACTCCCTGCTTCTCTGATTCCTGGCCTGCTTCACCAATCCTCTTCCCCCCAACCCCCACCCTCACCTCTCACTGTAGCTTGAAAGGGATGCCTGCCTCTGCCAGGAGGGACCAGAGCTCTGAGCACACAGATATTACACAACAGAGTATCATGGGCTTCAAATACTTTCCCCCCAGCAAGAGAGCCCATTGTTTTCAACGTTTTACTTGGAGTGACATCATTTGAGCAGTACTAAGGTAAAGGTTGCTACAGAGGAGACTGACAAGTAGGTGGAGAGGGCAGGGAGAAGCAAAGGTCTTTACAGGGCGACTCCTAAGCATCCAAACTACCTTCAGTTCCAGAGGCCTGTTGTTTGCTTTTCTCTTACTCTCATGGCAGTTCCTGCCCACACAACCCTATCAGTCATTCCCACCACAGATGAGCCCTAATCAGACCAGTCAAGTGAGTGGTCCAACACCAACCACAAGAGAGAAAGAACAGAGCAGGGCTTCTATGAAGTCAATATAGGCCCTTCCTCTTTTATTAACTGCTTCCACTTCTGAACCATAGCAGGAACCATTTCAGCTGACAGAACTAAACTACTCAAAGCCTTATGAACTTGCTATCCGACAGGAGTGACATAGTGTCTCCAATTTAGGTAACATAGGTCTGACCTCCAGTTGACTCCACCTTCTGTACATCAGTGTCCTTGATGTCTCATACCGCGTCAGGCAAGTATTCCAGTGATGAAAGGTATAGCAACCCTCCCCAACCCGTGTTTCGTCTCCTTTGTGTATGTGTTTGTCTGTATGTACTTGAGGGAAGGAGCCATACACATATATACACATGGGTGTGGAGGCCAGAGGCCAATGTTGGGTATCTCCACCCTATTTTTTTGAGATGGGGGTCTCTCACTGTCTTAGTTAGGGTTTTATTGATGTGAAGAGACACCATGACCATGGCAATTCTTATGAAGGAAAACATTTAACTGGGGCTGGCTTACAGTTCAAAGATTTAACCTGTAATGGTCATGGTGGGAAGCATGGTGGTGTCCAGGCAGCCATGGTGCTGTAGAGGCAGCTGAGAGTTTGAAAGCTTGATTGAAGGCAGCAGGAAGAGAATGCCATACTGTCTTAGGATTTTACTGCTGTGAACAGACTCCATGACCAAGGCAAGTCTTATAAAGGACAATATTTAATTGGGGCTGGCTTACAGATTCAGAGGTTCAGTCTGTCATCATCAAGGTGGGAGCATGGCAACATCTAGGCAGGCATGGTGCAGGCAGAGCTGAGAGTTCTACATCTTCATTTGAAAGCTGCTAGTGGAAGACTCACTTCCAGGCAGCTAGGATAAGGGTCTTATAGCCCACAGGTATAGTGACACACCTATTCCAACAGGGCCACACCTCCTAATAGTGTCACTCCCTGGGCCAAGCATATACAAACCATCACACATACACTTCTTCCAATAAGGCCACACCTCTTAAAAGTGCCATTCCCTACTTCTATTCCTGCTCATCATGTGAAAGCTTGTCTTTAACAACATCAACATGTTGACAGCCAAAGTACATGACTTAAAACTGAAAATGGACCCCCAGAAAGAGTTATTAATTTAACAGGCTAACAAGCCAAGGACGGATAAGATTCTATACAGAGCCTTACTAACCTAAGACAGAAGTGCATTGGTTTTGATAATGCATATTCCACACTGGTAAGGAAGGCATTCTTGTAAGAACAACCTAAGACAGGCTCAGTCTTGTTTATGAAATAAAAAAGTGGGAGATGTGGAGAGCTTTTGGGGCTGCTTGGCAGGAATCTGACATTGGCCAAGGACAAGGAAATGGGCAGGAGGAATCTGACATTAGGCTAGAACAAAGAAGTAATTTCAGGCAGGAATCTAAATCTTAGGCTAGAACAAAAAAGTAATTTTAGGCAAGAAATTTAAAGCTTAGGCTAGAACAAAGAAGTAGGCTTCAGGCATGAAGATGACTTTGCACTAGGACAGGGAAGTAGGCTCAGATATTTTGGTCATCCTGATAAGCCCTTAGAAAAAGTGATCACAGGAGTGATCATGGGACTCTGTTTATTGTGGTGCATGTTCTTCGACTCTCTGGGTTTATTGTCTTGCTTGTCCGGTGACTATTTGCATCTACTGTATTGCTAGTTCCTCAACCTAGAACTGACCTTAACACTTGCATGTATTTTAAATGGTATAAAAGCAAAAAGGAGGAGGAGGGATGGGATAGGGGGCTTATGGGGGGGGTAAATGGGAAAAGGGGATAACATCTGAAATGTAAATAAATAAAATATCCAAATAAACAAATGAATAAATGCCATTCCCTATGGGCCTATGGGGCGATTTTCATTCAAACTCCCCTCACTGAACTCTTTAGCTCAGCCCTTCAGCTGGGGTGGCTGGCAGTGAGCTTTAGGGATGGATCTTCCTGTCGTTTGTATCACAGTACTGACATTTCAGGCACAGACTGCCCAAATCCAGCTTTTTACATGCACTCTGATCCCTCAGACAAGTGCTTTATGGACTAAGCTCCCTCCGTTTCCTTTTTATATAGAGGAAGGAGACTCTAAAAATCCTGGACCCTTTGGCAAAGAATTTATGGGAACACAGGTAGGTCTCTGAGCCATGTGCACATGGAACACCATCATCAGGTCTCAAAGTTCCAGTCATAAAATAAGTTAATGTGGCTATTCATGATAAGTACCAACCTGGCTATAGAACTCCTATAAGCATGTAGGCATCCTCAGCACTCACCAGCCATAAAAGCAGGACCATTTGAGAAATGTGCATCTGACTTGATTACAAGGTATAAAATCAGCGACCTTTGGTACAGAGGGAAGGTTTAGCACACAGACTCTTCTCCATCCTGCCAGCAGCCAACAGAGAACTCAGCACCTTGAAGTGTTTTGGGGGGAGAAGCAGGGAAGGTTTAGATGACACAAACATACAACAAAAATTCCCTTCTACCCTTTTCTTAACAGCAACAGAGAATTTCTTTATTGGTTTTTAACTTTCTCTTTTTTTTTCTTTTGGTATTGAGGAGAGTCCATGTTCCCATCTAAGGCATCTGATGATTAATGAAATCTGAGAATACTTTGAAAAAGTAGATATTACAGAAGAATAGTAGTTTGGACATCCAACATGATTAGTCCCAGAGTCAGGTCCTCTGCAAGAACAGTCTATGTTCTTAGTTGCTGAGCCATCTCTCCAGTGTCCTGTAACACAACCTTATTTCTGCATAAGAAAGATCTCATTGGGGCAGAGACATAGCTTGTAGTGGTATGAATAAAAATGGTCCCCATAGGTTCATAGGGGGTGGCACTATTAGAAGGTGTGGCCTTGCTGGAGTAAGTGTGATTCAGTCTTTTCCTGCTGCATGGGGGTCAAGATGTAGAACTCTAAGCTCCTCCTCCAGTACTATGTCTGCCTATAAGCAACTGTGCTTCCTGTTATGATAATAATGGACTGAACCTCTGAAACTATAAACCAGATCCAATTTAATGCTTTCCTTTTTAAGAGTTGCCATGGTCATGGTGTTTCTCTCAGCAATAAAAACCCTAATTAGGAAACATGACTTGACTGTGACGAACATTGACTGCTCTTATTGAAGACCTGGGTTCAGCTCCCAACACCCTTTTGGCACATACCAGGGAATCTGATGCCCTTTTTTGACCTTCCTGGGCACCAGTCACTTGCAAGTGTGTGCATGTGTGTGCGTGTGTGTGTGTGTGCATTCACATACATAAAATCAAAATTATAAACCTCATTTATCAAAGACAAGGTCAATGTAGCCCTGGCTATCCTGGAACTTGCTATATAGAAGGGGCTGACCTCAAACTCACTGAAATCCCCCTGCCTGAGCCTCCTGAGTGCTGGAATTAAAGGTGTGTGTCACCATGCCAAGCAATATTATTTTTAAAGGAAATTCTCATCCAGCTAGAGATAAGATTCAGCAGGGAAGGGTGCCTAGTGCAGAACTGAGTTCAGTTCCCAGAAGATCTTACCAAATGACATGATGAAGTAGAAAAAGAGCAGAGTGATCAGCAGTGTCTTAGAATGTGGCTAAGATAAACCAAGGAAGAAATCGATGGGGATGCTTAGGAATCAGACACTGCTGACCTAGAGTCTATCATCGCGTTAGTGATGCAGGACCACCTGGTGTACTGGGTATATGAGGAAAGGCAAGTGCTCAATGTCAATGTTTCGTTTTTCCTGGAAATGCTGGGTTTCACTACAGGTCAGCACTCAGCTATTCATTAAGACTGGGCCAATGGGGAACATTCCAAATAAATACGCAAGTTCATCCAAAACAGATCTTCCTCAACCATCACAGAAGACATTTTAAAGGTACTTTTGCTAAGAACAACCATACTTCTGACTCCAATATAAAGGTGGATGGTTTCATGATTTGTATCAAGGGGCTGGAAATGGCAGATAGACATTAACACAAGAGAAGATGCCTTTTAAGAATGCAAGTTAGTGGTTCTAGAGAAATGGCTCAGCAGTTGTTCTTGCTGGGGACCCAGATTCAATTTCCACCATTCACATGATGGCACACAACGATCAGGAACTCAAGTACCATATGATCAATACCTTCTTCTGACCTCTGCAGACACCAGACATGACTATTGCACACAAACATATATGCAGGCACAATAATAAACATACAAAATAAAATAAGCACATCTTTAGCAACAACAACAACAATAATAATAATAAATTAATGCAAGCTAGAGGATGGGCAGAGGGCTCAGCAAATTAAAATATTTGCCCCTGTCTGAATACCCAAACACTGCATAAAAGCTGGAGACCAAGCACAAACATCTGTAATTGCAGTACTCTTGCATGGAGATAAAAGATAAAGAATCCCCAGCTCTCAGACCAGCTGTCCTGATTAAACTCATCAATGCAAACGAAGAAGGAGCCTTGGTCTCAAACAACGTAGAAGGTGAAACTGACATTCATTGTCTCCTGACCTTCACACATGTGCCATAGCATGTTTATGCCTTCATTCACACACACAAATAATATGTATAGATGAATAACCCCTACCCCACACACATACACCTTTTTTAAAAAAATTTTTAGTCTTAAAGAATTAAAACTAAAATTCTTTGTGTAGAGCTGGTGAGATGGCTCAGTGGTTTAAGGCCCTTCTTTGCCCCTGAGCCTGATGACCTAAGTTGGATCCTGGGAACAATGCCTGAGAATTATTTTCTCACCTACACACACACACACACACACACACACACACACACACACACATGCACACATGCACATACACACAGGGTCAGAGACAGACAGACAGAGAGTATGTGTGTCAGAAAGACAGAGACAGAAAGACAGACACACACAGAGCAAGCGAGAGACACACACAGAGCAAGCGAGAGAGAGTGGAGGAGGGAGAGAACAAATAAATAATTTGTTCAAATAACAATTTAAAAAATTAAAGTGTCAGGTGTGGTGGTGCATGCTTTGAACCCTAGGGCATGTGAGACAGCAATAGCAGGATTTTAAGTTTCAGGCCAGCCTTTACTATATAGTCTTGTCACAAACAAACCAACAAACAACTACATCAAAAACAGAAACTTGAGTCCACAGATTGTTTAAAATGATTGACCTCTCCTGGTTGACCCCACCAGCCCTCAACAAAGCCTATTCTATCATGTGATGTTTCCCTTGTCTCCTGGCAACCCTTGCATCTCTTGACCACTCTACCTCTTACGGCCTTTCTCCCTTTCTCCCTTACTGCACAAGCAATAAGGCCAAATCAGGGTTTCTTGATCCCCTGAATGATATCACCAACTTATTGGTTCTCTCCCCTTTTCTGACCAATTTTCCAGCCCCATCATATTCTCAGGAGCCTTCTGCCCTGTTCTCTGGGTCCAATGGTTCATCACTAGAAAAACTCTAGAAAAGACAGCTTTTTATCAGCCTTTATGCCCAAACTTAGGAGCATTTAATATTTTGATCTCAGGACATTTAATCATTTTTTAAAGTGATTCAGGATCCTAAAGAGCTTTATTTGTCTAGGATCTGTCCATACTTCCTATATTCAAAATTACAAGTTAAAATGAAAAGTTTAAGTATTTTGTGAAAGATAAGATTATTGAGAATGATAACATCCTGGGAAGGAAGAAACTGTTTCATCTCTGTAAGACTCTTTTCTATTCAGTTTAATAGAGCACAGTAGGATTCTGCTATATCTGCATTCAGTCTAGCCCTAGCTGTCTAGCCTAGAACTCACTTGAAGGTCAAGCTGGCCTTGAGCTCAGAGATCCACCTGCCTCTGCCTCCTGAGCGCTGGGATTAAAGGCATGCTTCACCACGACCCAGCTTTGAACCCAGCCTTTTGCACTGACACATATACATTGCCTCCAGAATAGCAGCACACTTATGAAAAAAAGTTGCAGTAAAGATGACAAACAATACGGTAAGGTTTCTATGAAAGTAGTGTTATCTCATGGAGCTTTGGCATGGTCCTGGGGATGATGTTGGGTCTTGGAACACCTGGAGAATGACAGTCCTGATTGGAATGCAGGCTGCTCCTTGTTTCCCCACAAATCCTCCAAACAGTATTGGTTGCTGTCCAGTGTCCCTCCAACTGCTGGGCTGGAAGTCAGAATGTTTGTTTTTCTTGTTATCCATGTTGCTGCCAGACCACAATCTCTCCCTCGGAATGGGCACATCATCATCAGGCCATTCTGTTCATGGTCTCTTCTCCCTGTGGTCATTGTTGAGTCCAGGGTCATCCCCATCTTTCCCCCAAGCTTTCACACCTGGCTTGTGGTCACTTTCCTAGCAATGTCCCATGTCACACTTATTGATCATTTTAATATCCATGCCAAGAACCTTTGTGAAATCATGGCAGATCAGATCCTTGTTTCCCAATGACCTTGCCCTCTACTCTATAGTCACTGTTACTCTCATGGTCAGCCTTGACCTTGTCACTTCCTGTGGACTCCCTCTTGAACTCTCACCACCACATTTCATTTTCCCAGCAAGAATTATAATGTTCTAACTCCACTGAGGCCTCAGTTGTAATCAATAGCTTTCCTTTGGGTTTTAGTGATGCCCCAGTGAAGCTTACTGGACATATGTGAAGTGTTTGCAATGGTGCTTGACATACAGCATTATATTTTTAAGAGCAAAGGTAAATCTTGGATATGACATTCAAAGTAAGAAAAGAATTTTGAGACAGAGTCTCAAAATCATTATGTAGCCAAGGATGACCCTGACCCCTCATCTGCCTGCCTTTACCTCCTAAGCACTGGCATTACAGATATTTTCAGTTTTAAGCATGCCAAGGATCATCAAACGAAGGGCTTTGTATCTGCTAGTTGAGCAATCTGCCATCTGAGCTATATCACTGGTCCCAAATAAGAAACCTTTTTTGAGCTTATTGTCCGTGTTTGCTTCTGTTGGTTAATAATCGCAGTTCCTTCATGGTCTAGTCTAACATCTGTTTATTCTAGCTTTTCTTCACAACTGCAGCAAAATGTTGTGCTTCTGAATAATAACGAAGTTTAAGGAGACTTCAGTAAGTTAGCCAGGAATAAGTATAGGCTGGGTGTGGTGGTGTATGTTTTTTATCCCAGTACCTGGGAGGCAGAGGCAGGTAGATCTCCATGGCTTTGAGGCTGCCCTGGTCTACATAGTGAGTTACAGGCTAGTACATAATAAGTTCTTGTCTCATAAAACAGTCATCTTCAAAGTAAATCAAGACATTCATATCTTCCCCACTTCCAAAAGTCATGTAATCATAACATGAACAATGACCTAAGACAACGGTCTGAGCATCAGTTACAGACAAAAGCAGATGGACCAGACAAGAGCATGTTCATGTTTGCCCATACTTGTTTTGGAGGGAAGAGAAACATAAAGGAGGAAGAAAGCAAAGAGAAAGAGAGAAAGGAGTTCTGTGGCTCCTGAGGTAGAATTCTGGCCAGAAGATTTCATCTGAGTCAGTCAGAAACCTGATCAAAACTCCCTTAAGGAGATTGGGGAGATGGTTCAGTGGATAAGGCACTTGCTGTGGATCCCCTAAACCCACATAAAAGCCAAGCCTGTACAGTGGCCCTTCTGTAATCCCAGCACTCTGGAGGGAAAAACAAGTGATCCTCTTGGTAACATGGCTATGTATACTAGCAGGAACCAGAGAGCTCCAGGTTCATCAAGAGGCCTTGCATCAAAATAGAGATTAAAGAAGATATGCAACGTGAACTTCAGGCCTTTACACACACATGCATATACATTCATGCACACACACACACACACACACACACACACACACACACACACGCTCCCTGAAGGCAATCTGGCCCACTTTCTTTAGTATTAAAGCTTTTTAGGCCTCTTTCTTCAAGATCAAAGTCCCAAACACTGCCCTATAGCCACCATTTAGTATGCTAGGTTCATCTGATGCAAAGTACAATTATGGGATTAAGTTCTCCAGAGGCTGGCATAGAAACTAGATCACTAAAGAACATAGAACTTGTAAAGTCTTTTAGGACTTTGCCCAGAATTCCACTGATAAGTTATGTTTTTTTTCTTTTTTTTGCTTGCTTGCTTGTTTGTTGTTTATTTGTTTTTGTTGTTGTTTTGTTTTGTTTCTTTGAGACAGGTTTTTTTTTTTTTCTGTGCAGCCCTGGCTATGCTGGAATTCACTCTGTAGACCATGTGCCTCTGCTTCCCAAGAGCTAAGAGTCAAGGTGTGTGCTACCATGTCTGGCTGATAAGTTATCTCTTCAGGTAAAAGATGTTATTTATAGGAAATACATGGATTTTTCTTTGGCCTAATGTTTCCATATGAAGACAATTCCTTGTATGCTCTGTGTGTAATATATACTCTATATGTCTCTGTCCCTCCTTTTCTCTCTTCCCTACCTCCTCCCCCTCCCCTCTCTTTTACCCCACATACACACAACTATAAAACTATATGTAACAAGTGTTGTTGGTACTAGTCAGACACATGCAATTTGTCAACGCTGTTGAGGGACTTTGCTGGCAGAGCCTTGCCCCCTGGACAAGCTGTGAAATGGCTGCTGTTATTACTTCATTGCACAGAAAACCACCTCAAACTTAAAAAAAAAATGGTTGTGACCTTTCACAAGCGTTCCCAGACTATTGGAAACAGAAATAGTCATGAATTACATTATTTTTATTTTATTTACTGTTGCTCAGTCTTTCCCAACTTCAGTCATCTTTCAGATGCAAAGTCAGAAGAGGCAGTCTAGAACTGCTTGGGCAAAAGAACTGTTCTCACAGGATGCATCCCTTTGGGGTTGGGGAATGAGGGGAATTGTGAAGAACAGAAAATGAAAGCTATCAGAGCAAACGTATTGTTGTCCCCAAGAACCAACTGGGTCTGCCTGTGCTATCGTGTCCAGCCCAGTCAAAGCGAGCCATGCCAGACAGGGTGCACAGCCGCTGCACAAAGAGTTCTCTGTTTATTCTTGACATGAGCGAGTGGTCCTTCTGTTCCAGCAGGAACCCAGACCAGCTCCTCACTCAACATTTCCTCCTGGGGATTGCACTTGGGCCACCCGAAACAGTATTTCACACCCTTTCACCAAGGAAGTCTACAGAGCTCTCTTAGACATCTGTTTCTGAGAAAGGGCAATACTGCAAGATTTTGCCACTATTACTGGAATAAGATACTTAAAAGATTCTCAGAAATCCTAAATACAGCTGCTGATGTAACTCAGTTGGTATGATGCTTGTCTAACATATATGAAGCCTGGGTTCAATCCCTAGCACTGAATGAGCGCAGCATGGTGATGTACCTCTGTAATCCCAGAACCTGGAAGGTGGAGGGAGGGGAGGTTTGTCCTTGTATACATGGCAAGTTGCAGCTCAGCCTAGATTATAAGAGAGAGATGAGGGAGGGAGGGCTGATGTAACTCAGTTGGTATGATGCTTGTCTAACATATATGAAGC
>NW_021604618.1:6064128-6096206 GCF_004785775.1 Grammomys surdaster
GAGAGAGAGAGAGAGAGAGAGAGAGAGAGAGAGAGAGAGAGAGAGGAGAGAGAGGAGAGAGAGAGAGAGAGAGATCCTGCATACAGTATGCATTAGTATATTAAGACGTCAGAGGTAGTCTTCAGAAAAGGAACATTCAACAATTTAATTTCTCTGCATGGAACGCTCTTAACAGTTACACTCTGCAAGCAGAGCTGGGGAAATGTTGTCCAAGACAAAAGAATCCTGTCAGTCAGATGTACTTTGTGAAGGGCTGAGGATGGTTTCAAGATCAAGGAGAGATCTTAATTGAGTCTACTTGGTAGCCCCTGCTTTCCGAGGTTTAATTTCTTGGATGACTAGTCTGCTGATAGTATCAGAAATTTACAGAGGAAAAAAATAGTCCCGTTTCACTTTCCACTGCAGAAGCAGAATGAGTAACCTTGAACAGTCATGCCCCTTGGCCTGCTCAGGCACCTCTTCCTAAGAACCCACCAGCTTCTTTCTGGGAAAGCCTAAGTCCTTCTGTGGTGTGATCTAAGGACATCTGAATGTATAGTAGATGCCAGCCCCAGCTCAGCATCCCACCCCACCCCACTCCACCCTACTCTGTGCTTCCACAGTAACTGCTGAATTCTCAAGGCCTGTGTTACACACTCAACATGAAACTGCCCAATGGAGGAGAGCCAGAGGTCAGTCCTCAGTGAGATTATTTTTAAAAAGTTAGGAGAAGAGAGTAAAGGGAGAGAAGAAGGAAGGTAACTATGGTTTGCACACATCAGCTTGCCCAACATCACACCTCTAGTGAGAAGCACCAGGCCTCCAACACAGACCAACTAAGCTCTTTGGCACCTCAACAAGCTGCCAGGACTTGTGGTAATGAGCAAAAGCAAAAGCCCTTTGCTAGTTTCAACTACTCCATGCATTAACTCTGGTCAGATTTTAGTTTGTACCAAGTGTGGTGGTGTAAGTCTATAATCCCAGCACTATGGAGATGGAGGCCAGAGGACCAGGAGTTCAAGTTCATTCTGGCCTGTCCATTGAGCCAGAGGCCACCTTGGGCTACAGGAATCCCCCTTTCAAAAAGTCCAGACTGTAGCTTGCATAATTAAAATTGTGTGTGTATATGATACTCTCTTTCTTTGTGCTTGATAATGGCAATGGCTAAAATTTATTGAGCACTTAACACGTGTCACAATCAAGAACTTTGTAGAGCTCATTCCTCATAGCTATCCCCAGAAACAAACACAATTACATCTTTATAGGCCAGAAAACTGTGCGTCTTGAAAAATAGTTACATTAGCCTTTAACTCAGTGGAGGGGCCAGGTTTGAAACGATGCAATTTAATCCCAAACTTTAGAGATGTCAAGAGAAGCAACAAACACAGGCAACAGGCTGGAGAGCTGGTCCAGTAGGTAAAATGTTTGCCATGCAAGCTTGAGGGCTTGAGTTCAGATCCCAGCCCTCACAGAAAAGCTACGGTGTCCAACTGTAGTGCCAGCATCAAGGAAGCAGAGACAGACAGACAGACAGACAGACAGACAGACAGACAGACCCATGGGGCTCACTGGCCAGCCTGTTCTAGCCACATTGGTGACCATTAGTTTCAGCTCTAGTTTCGGCTCTCACATCAGTGCCTCACTCTTTCACAACTCCAACAGAAGGCCCAGGAGAAGGGGAAGTAGAAAAGACTGGAGTGGGTCACTGGTTGCCAGCAGGGGCCAAAGGTCAAAGGAAGCAGTGGGGAGCTTCCACCCAGCAAGAGCAGAAAGCAGTACTGAGTGAATATCTACAAATCCAGCCTGACTGAGGAGTCCAACCCCAGACTGTGCCTCAAAAGAGTAAGGTGGAGAAAGAACTGAGAAGACACTTAGGTTACTCTTTGGCTTCTCCACACTCATGCACTTCCAAGCATGCACATGTGTATACACCACATGAACACATATACATAACCACAACCACAAAAAAAATTCTAAAAAGTGGAACAATTAATGAAGACTCCCAGCAATGAACTCTGTCATCATGGGCATGTGCACATGTGTGGCCACACACAAACACATGCACACTCACGTAGGGAACTCAGGCAGATATCACTCGTACTTGGAAGGTCAAACATATATAGCTTATTCATTTGACCTGTGTTAACCTCTTATTATGTGTGCTATGCAGAGTTCAAAGCTCATTACAAATATTCACTCACTTGATTCTTCTGGCACCAGGAAGTGATGTTGAGGCCACTGTTGTTTCTACAACTATTCTCACTTCATAATGAATACACTGAGGCGCAGAGGTACTGAGAAAGTTAAGTCTCTTTGAGACTGAAAACCCAAGAATTCTGCCTCTCTAATCTGTGGAATTACCCACTACCAACAAGAACACAACTGTGCCATATTTAAGATGGCTCAGCGTTTAAGAGCTCTGGCTTTTCTTGCAGAGGTCCTGAGTTCAATTCCCAGCAACCACATGGTGGCTCATAATCTGTAACAGAATCTGATTCCCTCTTCTGGTGTGCATGAAAACAGAACAGTTGTATACATAAAATAAAGAAATCCTTTTTTAAATAATAAGATTAAATAACCTTCTGAGACAATGGGCTGATCACGGTCTCCAAAAGGAAAGCAGGGACATTCATATTCCTGGAAGTTCATAAGCCAAATAGCTAGGTGAGCTAATTACTGTTCAGTGTAGATCCTGTTGGCCCTTCTGCAAGATAGCCAATCAAGTGGTTTTGGTTTCTGTTTGCATGGGGTTGGTTTCTATCAGTCTAGCTGGTGCAAGATTTTGTTGTCAGCAAGAGTTAGGAAAGTGGAAAGGGCTGGCTGTAAGGGGACCGACTTCCTCTGTCCAGTGCACTTGACAGACGTGGATTCCATGCTGATCTAGGAGCTGAGACCCTCCCTCCTTTGCAGAAGATGTCTCTCACATCAATGCCTCACTCTTTCACAACTCCAACAGAAGGCCCAGGAGAAGGGGAAGCAGAAAAGACTGGAGTGGGTCACTGGTTGCCAGCAGGGGCCGAAGGTCAAAGGAAGCAATGGGGAGCTTCCACCCCAGCAAGAGCAGAAAGCAGTATTGAGCTGAATATCTGCAAATCCAGCCTGACTGAGGAGTCCACTCCAAGACTGGGCCCTTGATGAGAGGCCCAGCATGTGACATGTGTGCCCTCAGAACAGAAATATAATGAAAGGGACCTGGAAGAAACCCGTCTTGGTCCACAAACGTTTTATTTTTTTTTCTGTTTGCTGGCATACCAAAGAAATGGTCAGACACACTGTAATTTCGTTCCACGCACTCCTTCTCTCCCTGCTTATCTTTGTCATGTGATCTGTCTGCTGGTTGAGAAAGACAGCACTGTTCAGGTGGGTGTTGCCGGTTATGGCACCAAACCAGTCACCAGACCCTAGGTACATTATGTAATCTCTTGGAGCCTGGAACACTTTATTCTCTTATCCACACCCTTCCTTAAAAAATGCTCTTTTATTTGGGCTAGAGAGATAATTCAATTATAAAAGTTCTTGCCATGTGAGCACAAGGTACTGCGTCCAATCCCCAGAACTCGTGAAAAACTCAGGTTTGCTAGTCCATCCTTGTGTCCTTAGTACTGAGGAGATGGAGACAGGAGGATCCCCATGGCTTGCTGATGGGCCAGCCTAGCCTAATAATAGGGTCAAGGACAAGGGGAGATCCCATCCCCAAAGAGATGATGGGCAGTGCCTAAGGAACAACATCCAAGGTTGACCTTTGAGTTTCGAGAGGGGACACACGCACACACGTGCATGATCGTGACACACACACACACACATACACACACACACACACCACATTTACTCACAGAGCTGTAAAGCATTGTTCCCTTCTCCCCTCCATCCCAGGCAGCCCTGCACTACACACTCCCTCTCCCTTCAGTATCTCCCTCAGCCTGTTGCAATCATCAGGCTACTGCTTTGTCTCCACTCCCCTCACCTCACCACATAGTAATTCATCTCTGGCTTACATTTCCAACACAGAGCCTGGGACAAGAGAGAAAACACATCCAGCCTTTTACAGGGTAAAGGAGGAGAACAGAAATGCAGAAGGGAAGATGGGTGGAGAGGAGGAGGGAGACGGACAGGATTGGTTTGAAACCACAGGTATGGCTTGAGACACGCTAGAAAAACAGATTTTCCCCAGCTGCATCCATTCTTTGTGTCCAGTATCTAAAATGATTGTTCCTTGGAATCATGGCCCTGACCCCACCTCACCCCCACCCCCAACCCCTGTATCTCCCCCTTTTTTTTCCCAGAGTGACATGTGAGACCGAGAACAGCCAGGCACCTTACCATTCCTTTACAAGGTGAAGTTTTAAAAGACATGTGGGAGGAAGTCACATTAGAACTGTGGAGATGAAAGTGGAGGAAAGGGGCCCCAAAGGGAAGGGCAGGATCAGTTTCAGTGAGTCAGAGTAAAGGAGTGGGAACCAGCTATTCCCATTCCCACCCTGCCCTCCTCTGTGCCTTTCTTGAGCAAGCCTTCTCTGCAAGCTGGAGCTGGTGGCTTCTATTGCCTGGGGTGAGAATTTCTAGTGAGTCCCCCAGGGACTTGCAGGCTGACAGAATGCCAGTGACATCTTACCTCTGCACCCCCACTTTATGTACCTCTTTCCTATGACTCCAGCCCAGTGACTTTGAATTTGGTAAGGGAAAACTCTATTATCCCAGCCACAAAAAGAACCTTGGGAATCAGTCACTTCATCCCATTCTGCTTTGTGTGTCGCCCCCTGCCTGTTCCCCTTGGGAAATGCACAGCTGACTTTCTGAGGAGCCGTGATGGCCACTCCAGCAGCACAGCCATCTTGGAAAGCTCCAAGTGCCACACAGATTCCAGAACCTGCTGTCCTCAAATGTCTACAGAGGAGAAAATGAAGCAGACACAAGTGTGTGTGTGTGTGTGTGTGTTTTCAACAACAGATAGCCTGCTGAGTTCAAGGTTATGGCAAAGATAGCTTCTGTTAGTGTATCTACAAAAATGAACAAATATGATCACACTGTTTCCTCTTGATTATTCTTATGATGGATTACTTCCTCTAGCAAAAATAACTCCTTAAAAATCATGATGATTTCTGAAGACTTTTGTTTTTCCAGATTGTGTCTGTTGCTACTTAACATATCAGAAACGGACATGAACCACAAAGGTGCTAAGGAGCAATCCCAGGGCTTCACCCGTACCAAATACATGTTCCATCACAGCTACAGCAGCCCTGATACAGAAAAGCATTTGATAGTAATTTATTCATTTACTTAAAATAATAGAAGAACCCATTCCATAGTGTCATAAATAATATTTTTATGAAAATATAATTACACTTTCCAAAACCAAAATATATTCCTGCAAATCTTTTTAATGTCCAACTTGGGAAAACACAGCTAGATTTCACATTTACAGAGACAGAGACAGAGAAAGGCTGACAGAGATAGATACAGAGAGACAGAGACAGACAGACAGGCGCGCACACACACACACACACACAGAGGATGGGGGAGCACAATGAACCAGTGTCTAGAGTGGCACCATGTACACCGGAGGATAGAGCATAGTTTGGACTTGACTGACAGCTTGGTAAGTCATTTGCTGTGCATGGATGAAGACCTGAGTTTGGGTCTCAGCACCCATGTGAAAATCTGGATGCAGCTATACGAGTGTCTCTCACTCCAATGCCGTGGGAAGATTGCTGGATCTTTCCAGCTGCCAGCCTAGCTCCAAGTTCCTAGAGAGCCCTTGTCTCAAGGAATAAGCCAGAGCATGAACAACCTCCCCTGGCCTTAGCATACACAGTCTACACTACACATATATACATACGCATAACCTATGTGGTTTTCCCCTAGAGTGTCCAATAATAAGACCTTTTACCTTCTTCAGCCTATTAGTCCCCAGTAACCACATCCCCCCACACCCCTCAAGCTATGTTCCAAATGGCTACACCCAAGATAGTCAGATACTTGTCACGGACTCTTGCTCTGTGTTTTGATTGTGGGCACAGGCTTTGATCAACACAACAGATATCTGAGCTCCTCATTTTCCTGTTTTGTGCCTTCACATAGCAGGCCCTCTACCAGGTATGGCCAATCTGCAGCCTGTGGCCTGCTTGTAGCCACACAGAGCCAAGGATATCTACAAATGGGGCCCAACACACAAACAAAATCATAAACTTACTTATGCTCAGAGTTTTCTTTTTGCAGTTTTGCTTTTGTACCTTGATTGCTCCACTCTTGAGACAGACCTTTGTAGATGAAAATCTCAAAAGAAACTGGACACACTTGTAAGTCTAGGATGAGTTGAATTTGATAGCTCTGGTAGTCAGGGGAAATTCTACTTTAAATATTGCTGGCAGTGGACCGCTAGTGACACAGATCGTTACTGGATTCTCCTTCCTGAGAACTGGGCAGGGAAGGAGCCCAGAAATCCCACTAATAACAGGCAGATGTGTGGTCAAAGGAGGGCAGCTCGCTGCTCTGCAGTAGGAAGCTTGTGGTGGGTCGTGATTTCTCTGAGACTGAGATGTGGATGTGACTGAGGAAGGACATAAGATTCGAGGCTGGAGAGATGTCTCGGTGGCTAAGAGCACTTGTTCTTGCAGACGTGGGTTTAGTTCCTGGTATCCACACGGAGGCTCACAACCAACTGTAACTCCAGTACTGGGGGATCTAATGTCCTCTGGGAGCACCAGGCAGGCGCAGGATGCACACACATAACAAGCAGGCAAACGCTCAGACACAGAAAAGTAAAAAATAAAATATAAATAAAAAAATTAAAAAAACATAAATTTAAAACAACGCTTTTATACTAGATTTATTTTTACAGAAAGGAGGCACACACAGCCAAGCATCCTTATGATGGTGAGAGGATACTTTGCAGAGATGTGTTCTCTTCTTCCTCTATGTGGATTCCAAGGATCTAACTTAGGTTATCAGGTTGGCAGGAAGTGCCTTTCCTTGCTGAGCCATCTCATCAGCTCCACGGATAGATGTGTGTGTGTGTGTGTGTATACATACATACATACATACATACATACATACATATGTAATTGAGAACAACAACCTTAGACTTCAGACAGAAAAACCAACAAAATTTAATAAACATACACACTTACAAATACAATACAGGTTGCTAATTTTCGGTCAAAGCATCTCTTTTCCCAGCATCAGGGGACAGCACCGTGGCCTCTCTCTCTCTCATACTGAGCCAAACCCCCACACTAAGGAGCAGCAAACTCCCTTCTGTCCACATTTGAAGTTGGGACTTTGGCAACCGACAAGGGTGCCATTGATCCTTGGGTCAAATCTGCCCATTCTATGTGGAAACACGCTCAGAGACATGAAGTGACTTATCCATCCAAGATCACATATGTGTAAGACAGCAGCAGTAGCATCAAACCTAACAAATGCATCATGGACCAGCCACCCCAAGAGAATGTGTACTCCAGAGCATCATGGATCCAGACCAATGGAGATTCAGTCCCTGGCCCTGGAATAGCTGACTCTTGACTTATTGGAAATCATGTCAAACAAAACTTAAAATGTCTCCTTCAAACCACAGAATAAGTTCTTCTGTGAATGTGCTGAACACCATCCTACCCCAGGTACCCGGGTTACCTTTCCTCCCTTTCAGCATATGCATCCTCTCCTCCCTGACAGAGGCTCCCTTTCTTATTCCCAGCCTATGTTCATCACCACAGGAAAGGGAAGAAACAAACCTCACAACTCGTTTCTTGCTGTTGTAATTCTATTTGTTTCTTATTGACTATTGCCAAACTCCCAGCAGGGATATATACACTGCATTTCTACTCATCCTGCCCCCGCATTGACTCCTGTAAACGCCTGGCTGCCATCCCAGTGCTCTGCAGAAACCACCCACTCAAGGGTCAATGGTGCACTTGTCAAACGGCTCTCCCTTTGCTGAAATTCTTGCTGTCCTTGCCCAGGCTTCTGTAATCATGAGAGAGCCATTGTAATAACACAGACGCTCTTTTACTTAAAAATAGGTCAGGTATTTGAAGCTGTTAATAACGCTACAGCTGAAAACAGGGTCTCTGGAGCCAGGCTGCCTAGTTCAAACCTTGTTGCCCAAGTGCACTAGCTTATTCCCAGAAGCAAGCCAACTCCCCACCCCCACTCCCAATCCCATATCTATAGAGCAGAAACATAACAACACCTACCCTTCATTGGCCTTGGTGAAGCCCCTGCATAGTCTTGCAGCTGTCCTGTGTAGAGCTCAGTGTTTTCACATGCTATAAGACTGCCCCTTTGCACTGCCTGGTAAGAGTCATAACGGTAGCCATGTCTTGGCTGCTGCTATGCGCCAGCTCATTTCTAACTACTTGCCATGGGAGCATTGCTGCCACCATCCAATGCTTCACCTCACAGGCACATGCAGCATTCTGTATTTCTTACTTTCATTATGAGGGTGCATCTCTTTTAACTAGCACGTCCCTCTCACTGCTTCTGTGTGTATAGGAAATAACAGGCACAGTAGTATTTATGACACCTTGAAGCTAACTGCAGCTGCAACCAGTACGCTGTTACTAAGGAACGTCCAGATGACCCAAACTGAGGATATCACCCTAATGACTTGCCATAACCTTGGATGCACTTTTGCTGAAACTAGGATTTTGCTCCTAGGTATGCAATAGTATGAAGTGGGAGGTGACTAGAGGACGGTCTGTGGAATGTCCTTCTGGCCCCTGGAGTTGCAAAAGGTTTTCCTGGCATTGTAGTACAAGATCTCCAGAAAAATCATGGGTAACTACTGTTATGGTCTCCATTATACAGACAAAATAAGGGCAAAGTGGAATCTACCCAGGCCACAGTAGGCAGGCATCTAGCACAAATGCACCTGCTATAAAACCCTCATCCCGTTTGATCTGATCCAAATACTTTGCAGAGCAAACACACATGTCTGCCTACCTTCTGTGACATTTTCTGCTATTTTTTACAACACTTTTATGGTTATATGTGATATTAAAGTGTATGACTATTATAGAATATTCAGAAAAGTAAAAAATCAGAAATTAAGACTATCCCTAATCCCACCACCCACGTACTGGTAACATCAAATGAAAGAAAATGCTCTCCTAAGACACAGCCAAACCCTGTGAACATTCTGACACTGAAGTGCACTCATTTCTACAGGAGATATTTACTAAATGCCTATTGTGCACAGACCTGAATACAAATGCACAAATAAAGCAAAAAAGACAAAACAGAACAGACTTAACAAAAATCCCAGTCTGGGGCTGGAGACATGGCTCAGCCACTGAGAAAGCTGGCTGTTCTTTCAGGGAACACTGGTTTGATTCCCAGCACCCACATGGTGGCTCACAAACATCTTTAACTCCATTTTTAGGGGGTCTGATGTCCTCTTCTGGCCTCCAAAATTATCAGACATGCACATGATGCACAGATATACATGCAGGCAAATCATCCTTACATATAATTCTTTTTAAAAATTGAAAAAAAGAAATCTCGGTCTGTATTCAAGTGGGGAAGACAAGCTAGAAACTAAATAACTGAGGGGAGTGTTGGAAGGTGTTTGGTATTGTGAAAAAGAGAATGGTGCTCTGGGAGTGGGGACTTGGAGTATGACAAGAGGGAATTTATCATTTTTAGCACGTGATCCCAGCATGTCTCAATGAAAAGGCATTGAAAAGCATTGTCTGAAGACATGGGGGGTTGAAAATCCACAGAAGGATATTCTGGGTGGAAAAAAAAATTCCAGGCACCTGAAGGTAGAAAAGCCCTGGCTAGGTCACAGATGTTCAGAAAGGCAGTCAGGGACTGAATGGACATGAGGGCATTAGGAGATGAGACTAGAGAAAGAAAGACACCCAGGTCTTAGGAAGATAAAGGGTCATGTGGCTGGGGTCTCATGAGGGCTTGAGCTGGGAAGGTAAGGGATAGGCAGAGAGACAGGGAGAGGCCCAGAGAAGCTACTGCAATAGTCCAACAAGGATGCTGGTGGCACAGAGAAGGTCAGTAGAGGCAGAGGCATGAAATACAGCCAGTCTCCGGGCCCTTCTTAAAGGAAGAATATGCTTTCCTATGCCCCTAGTTTGGATAAAGAAAGAAAAAGATGGTACCCAGGCATTTGCAGAAAACAACCAGAAATAAGAAGCCATCATCTCTGAAGTAGAGAAGATGACAGGAGGCAGAGCTAAGAGGTGATTTGAAGTGCCTGCCTGTATGATCTGGCATGCTAATGCTGACAGGAGATTGACACACTCGTCTGAAATTAAAGTGTGATAGTTAATGACCTTTCTCCCTTTACAAAAGTAAGCCAATTAGGGGTTTTCACTTCCTGCTTTATCGTAAGTATTAACAGAGCTTCTCTCCCTAAAGACCTGTTTATCTGTATGTTTTCCACCTGCTAGCCAATTAGTAAGTTCTTTGAAAGCTGTGATTCATCTTTGGGTAGTAAAAAGGCAAAGGACGTTATTTTAAAATTTAACTGGTCACAGCGATTCCTGCATGGTGTGCCCACGGTGGGGGTGGAATTACGGTAGCAGGAGGGGGCCTGGGGAGACAGGATGATCTTTTGTTTGGAAAGATAAGTTGAGAAAGCTTTAGGTACAAAGATTTTTTGGGGGGTGAGGGGGGAAAGGGCCAGAAATAAAGGAAAGTAAATGGCCAGCACAATACAATGACAAAACTGTTCTATTTTTTTCAGTTTCTGTTTGTGTCACGGTCATATTGAAAGGATCCCCAAGTCACAAAAGAGATAGAAAGAAGTTGTTTTTCAAAGTAGGGGCCCCCATGCGCCCAGCAGCACAGGTCAGAAGTAGGGACGCTAAAAAAGCTTTTGTGCTGCCTCAACCATGCCTACTGTGCACAAGATCTGGTTCTGATGCCTTGCAAATACCAAGTTACTTAGTTTCCACAATAGCACAACCAACGGGCATTATCTATTACTTTCTTTTTATGGATGAGAATTCCGTGGCTCAGAGAGGCTGCACGACCGACCAGCTTAGCATCTCAGAGCTCAGAGCAGAAGATTGTTCTGTGTTCTCACCCCACAAGTCATTGTGTCGATTCTATGATGGTACTGTTAGTCTACAACAGTCTGGGAAATAGAACGGAGAGATATTTGGTTTCACACTTTTATTCAGGAGTTAGAGTGCTGGAGAGAGCTGGGTGTGACCTGTAGCATCCACACACAGGCGATGGAGAAAAGCCAGCTGGAGATACTGCTGCCCCCTCTGCTTCGTTGAATTCTCTGTGGGACTTTTTCTACTTACTAGAGTGTGTGCTCAGAAACCTGGAAGCTATTGGGACACACTGGTCAAATTTGTGCTCTTGGTGCAGATTACATTTGTTTGTCTGCTTGTTTGTTTGTTTGTTTGTTTGTTAAAAGAGAGCCTTTAAAATGTTAGGAACCGAGGCCCAAGGGATAGCTCAGCAGTTAGGAGCGCTTGCTGTTCTTGCAGAGGACCACAGAGTTCAGTTCCCAGAACCCACACTGGGTGCTTCGCAACAGTAGCTGCACACACACACACACACATACACACACACACACACACATACACATTCACACATGCAGACGCACACACACGGAGACACACACCAACACACAATAAACCTTCTTTAAAAACTAGGAAACAGTAAGCTCTGGCTGCTTACTTTTGCCACTGATCAGACACAGAGGAAATCACTCAGACTTGTACCACTACCCCCAGCGCCTCTCCTCGCCCCCACGCCCATAGAAGGCAGACACGTTCATTATTCCCGTTTCGGAAAGAGCTGGTACCTCGGGGTTCCGGAGAAAGAACACTCAGCTTGCCTTTGCTCCCATGAACAATTGAACAGAAGGAAGCAGGACATTCAAGCCTGGACTTCCCCACAGGAAACTCCTGCCTCCGGCTTCCCTTCTCCGTGGCCCTGGTGGAGTTCCAGGTGAGCTACAGCCCACTTGATAAGTAGACTCCAAGGAGGGCCAGCGAATCAGATAGATTTAAAAACACTTTTTAAAAACCTGTTGCATTTTTTAAAATATTCTTTAAAAATATTTGTATTATTTTATGTGTGGTTGTTTTGTCTCCACGTGTGTCTATGTATCTTGGATGTGCCTGGTACCTTTAGGGAGCATTGAATCCCCGGGATCCGGAGTTACCAACGGTTGGGAGGCACCATGTAGGTTCTGGGACTCAAATTTAGGTCCTCTGGAAAAGCAGCCAGTGGTCTTAACCACTGAGCTGTTCTCTCCAGCCTCAACTTGTTATAGATAGAATAGCAATTTTTAAATAAAATCTCCCATTCATCGCTGAAGGGTCATATGACCCCAAACATACTCTGTATGGAGCTGGGAGAATTGGAAGGTATTGGTTCTTAAATACCTGGGAGCACTTGAGTCGTTTTAGCTCTCTCCTGCACCCCACCCTCCCTACAGAAGAAACGGCTAGTCTACCTTATGTGGGAGTTGTGCTGTTAATAGCATTAATGCTTTTGAACAGGGTTTTAGTAGCCTAGGCTAGCCTTGAATTATCAGTTCTCCTGCCTAAGCCTTCCACATACTGGAGTTAATAGTATGCATCACTTCTTGATTTAAATGTCATTTCTGTGTGAGGATATGTAGCACTGTAGTGACAACCTGATCTTAAATTTAGCACTCATTACTAGCTTTTATTTGGTTGTGTGCATGAAAATGTACAAGACCAAAATTTGAGTTTGCTAAGACATTACTTGCAGCCGGAGCCATGACGAACACATATACAACCATTTAGGGTAAAAAATGCTTTGCACCCATCAATGGACGAGGTAGATAGGAGTGTCTGGAGGTTTGAAGAGAAGACGTCCAGATGGACAGAGGAGGTGGGGTCTGAGCTGGAGGAGGGCGACAGCTTACAGCTGCAGACAGGTGAGGCAGAGAACTCCGGGCTTTGTGTTTTACAACACCCTCAATCATAGTCTGCTCTTTACTGTTCAGTAAATAGAGAGCACTGTGTATCTCCTGCACCATCAGAAGCAGGAGACCAGTGAAGAGCTGAGCCTAGAGAAAGTCAGGCCGTGAAGATAAACAGAGAGTGCCCAACACAGGTTAAAAGAAAAGGGAAAAAAGAAACGTAACAGGTATAACCCCAGAGCCGCCGTGCCAGCAAGTGTCAACATGGACAAGGCATTTATTTATTGTGACAGGTACTATGAGAAGAACTGGACATAGACTCATATGGTTCTCATGACAACCTAAAGAAAGAGATGCTCATTCTTATTTGTGTGTTCTTGTGCTTAGGATCCTGGCTCCTCCAGGATACCAGTAAGACCTCTGCCACTGAGCTACATCTCCAGCCAGTGTTATCACCTTCATCACCACCACCACCACTACCATCATCATCATCGTCACCATTATCACCATTCCCTTCCTCCTCCTCCTCCTCCTCACCATAATATTATGAAAAGAGAATGGGATGGATGGAGGGAGTCATAAGCTTTTCTTCATCGTTTCAAATTTAGGTTCCTGAACCACATATCAAAGCCTCTGAGCCAGGGTGGGACTTTTTCCGCCTCAATTCCTTGGTCCTGCAGAGAACAGCTCTTCCTACAATACCTTAGGAAAAGGATACATATGACCTCATCCTCCCTGTCACAGCTTGGTGGCTCCTTAGTAAGACTGGTGGATGGCAGGACTTGAGATGTACCCTGAGGTTGGGATGTGCCTCCTTTCTGTTCTACAGCACTGGGGCATAGGGGAGCATCTGTCCTCACCTCTCCAGGCTAAGCAAGAATCACTCCTCCTGTCAGGACTTCCCTTCACCTCAGAGTCTCTGCCTTAAGAAATCATCTAGTGTGTCCACATCTGCCTCACACTCCAGGACCCTCAAACACCAGAGCCCTAGATGTGGCTTGATAGGAGGCAGTAAATCAGTGAGGATGTCCCTCACCAGTCATCTGAAAGTCACTCTCGATTTTCTTACTGTATTGCTGTGTGATAAAATGCCATGACCCAAAGCCACTTACAGAAGAAAGAGTTTGACTTACAGTTCTAGGGGAATAGGAATCACCATGGGAGGAGAAGAGTGCGGAAGTATGGTATCAAGCAACAGACAAGGTGCTTGGAGCGTTCAACCACAAGCACAGAGTAGGGAGGGACCTGGGAGCAGAGCGAGGCTATAAACTGACAAAGCCAGTCCCCAGTGACACACTTCCTCCAACTCAAACCTCCCCAAACAGTGCCACCACCCGAGGACCAAGTGGTTAAATACTAAAGCCAATGGAGGGTATTTCACATTCAAACCACCGCAATTACCATCTTCTGAATCTGGGTCAGCATTTTAGCGGTGGCTAGGTTCTCTGTTTGTGGTAAACAAAACCTCCTTAAACCCATTCAGCACTTTCCCATTCCACTGGCAAAGGAATTTCTCTACAGCTGGGAACCCTAAATGCTCAATCAAATAATTTTGGGAATTCAAAGAAGACTTTACAAAAGCAATGTATAAGTATGTATAATATGTCCCATCAAAGAGAGCAGGGATTCAAAAAGAGACAATAATCACCCCATCTGTCCCTCACAAAGTAATTGGTATGACTGGTTTAAAGCCTTTCTTAAACACATAGACAATACACCCAGGTCTTTTGAAGCCTTTCCTAAGTACATAGACAATGCACACAGGTCTTTCAAAGCTGTGCCAAGTGCAAGCAAACCATAGCCTGCAAGCTAAATCTGACCCACTGACTTCTTTTATCAATAAAGCTTTATTGGACCACAGCCACATGTATTCGCCTGTATATTGGCAATAGCTGCCTTTCTACTAGAGATATAGAGAGGAATCATTGTGACGGGGGCCACGTGTGACACAAAGCCTAAAATAGTAATGAGTCAGCCATTTGCAGTAAGTGCTTGTCTCTTCCTGACCTGTGCCTTACTCACTCTTCCCAACTCAGGTTTTCATCTAAGAAAATGCCACGAACACCTTTTAGGTCATTAAGTATAGGCCTGACTTTCTTCTTTCCTTTGCCTCTACCCCTTCCCTTCATCTCTCTCTTCTTCCTTTCTTTTTATCTATTTTTTTTGTTCATGTTGCTGTACATATAAGCCAGGTGGGTATTGAGCCCTGCTATCCTCCTGCCTCAGCCATCCAAGTGCTGTAATTACAGGAATGTACCATTATGCTAAGCTTAGCTCTCATCTTCTTTTAAAAGCTAGCCATTCCTCCCTCCCAGGGGGAAACAGTAGCCATGGCCACACCCAATGACACCCAGGGACCCACAGGGTGACTTGGGAGAACCAACTCCTGCAAGATGTCCTCTAACTTTTACATAGACACCCCACACACAGACATATGAACTAGTAAATGTAATACTAGTAAAATGATGTTGAACCCATCCACCTACCATTTCACAACATAAGAGAATAGTCCTAACTCTCTGATTTCAGCGCCAGTGACCACCAGAGTGTTTTCTGGCTTCAGCCCTTGAGGAAAACACCGTGACAAAGCATCTACCTAGAGAAACTGGATGTGTAAGGGAATTCGAGGGGGCTCTCAAGAGAGACACAACCTCACCACACACATGCAACTCCCACCGTAAACTTCTTGAAGCAACAGTTTGAGCCAACCCTGGTTGGAGGGCTATGAAGAATTAGACCTTGAGGAAACAAAGTATGCCTCCAAGTAACACCTGTGTTCTCCTAGTCACCTGATGCTTCCTGGATGCCTCCTGTGGGCTGAGCTTTTGCTGAGCATGCTTCTGTTAGGTGACCCATTCATGTCTTCTAAGAAACTATCCAAACATTCCCAAGTGCCATCCGTATCCAGACATACTACCACTAGCAGGGTAGACTACTACATACTACCACTAGAGATCTTGGAACAGAGCAGAAAGAGTTATAAAAGGAATTTTCACAGATATTTATTCCTGTGGGTCAGAGTTCAAAGCCATAGCTCACACCCCTGGAGGAAATACATCTGCTTTTCCCTAGGAATGCTGGTTAAACTCAGGTGTGCACAGAAGGCTACTCACGGTGTATGGTCTCTGGGTTACCGATCAGGCTTGAGGTCCACACTGCCCCTCCTTACCAACCTTCCCTGGGCTCCTGTCGGAAGACACAGCATATTCTCTGTGATTCATTAACACTTCCTTCCTGCCTCTGACCTTGTGTCTGTCATTCCAAAGGTCTTCCTCGGGCTGCAAGGCATGTGCTCCCTTCTTCCTCCTGCCATCCTGTTTGGGAAGATAAACTCGTTTCTGAGTTGTCAGCCCACCTCTTGCTGGGCAAAGAACAACAGCATGGGCCCCACCAGCCCTTCTTCCCATTGCTGCTCTCCCCATGACCTGCTTTCTTAGCCTCCTGAGCAAGCCCACAAGGGAAAGAGCCTTTTGTCTCCAGCACTTTGCCATCTGGAACAGTCTTTCAGAACATTCCTGAAAGCCATAGATCTTTGCAAACTGGGTTTTCCTTTCTGGCTTCTGCCAGTTGACCATGTTATTGCTAAATTTTAACAAAGCAAACTTGATATTAAAAAAAAAAAAAGCTACAAAGAGGCTTTAACAGGAAAGGAGAATCTCTTTTGGCATTTGTGCTGCCCCCTACTGGATAGAAATAAGTAAATTTGCTGGCCTGTCTGCTCTTGGTCAAAATGTTCATAGTTTTAATTTAGGTTGACTTTAAATATCAGTCTTGGAAAGTAACACTTACCTTTGTTATTTATAAAGGCAAACCATACTACAGCCTATTTTAGGCCTCCCAACATCCATTAAATTGCTCTTGACCTTTGATCCAGTAATTTCCTTTCCAAAAATCTGCCCTGATGAAATAAGAAAAGTAAACAAGAGAGTACTCTCAGAGTTGGCTGTCTGGTTATTATTCACAGTAGCCAAGAATCAGAATGAAGTTAAATATCCAACAACAGGTGGTTCAGGACAGCTGTAGGCAAGCTAGCAGGTCCTTAAAAGCAATGCTACTGATGTTGAAGGTATTCATGTCATGGTAAGTCAGCAAGACCTACCACACAACTGTACAGTCTCGTCTAAATATGCATGTAAATAAGTTTGGAAGGGATATGGCAAAGCCTTCTGTGGTTTCTTAGAATGATAACATTAAGCTATTTTATACACTCAAATATTTTCAAATTTTCCTGCAAACAGGAAACTTGCTTTGGCATAACAGAAGAACAAGTCTTTAGAACCAAACAACTACAGTCTCCACCTTCCTTCTATGTACCAGGACAGCTAACTCCAGCTGTGAGGTAGACCTGGTCCATCAGCATTAAATGGCAATCATAATAGGACTTATGTCTCTGTCAGGACCATACACATGACCCACGAGAACTGCTCCTGGGCTCTTTTTGATAAGTGGTGGATGTCGCTCTAAAATTGGATTGAGTAGGCAAGCTGTTCTCCCACGACTTAAAACCAAGTCCCCATCCACTCTTCTGTGAAATGCAAATTAGCAGAAATTATGTGGTTTCTACAAGTTGTCTTGCACGCTTAGGGAAGTCCTTGCTCTCTGCTTTTTTAGCTGCTGAACTCGCCCCTTTGCATGATTTGGTCTCCAGCACATTGAAACCACATTTCAGAGGCAGGTTTGTGGGCAGTGAAGACATTATCCAAATAGCCACCAAAGGGGCCAAGAGTTCTTATACATATTTCACACTGGGTGGAATCAACAACAGCAGGACATTTTGGCTAGTATCTGATCTTGACTACCATTTATGGATCGTGATTGAGGCCACTCTAACATTCATTAACGTGCTATGGGACTCACCAGTGAAAACTCATTAGCAAGGCATTCAATGTCTCTCAAAGGTGAAGGCATATGAAGCATTTAAAATGACCTATTTACAGTGAGATTTTTCTGATATAATGCTGGCTGAAGGCTGGTTAGCTTGGGAGCTCCCCATGAGGTCCAACTTCAAATAATCATACCTACATAAATATCTTATAGTATGTCCTTACATGCTTTAGGGAGATTACAGACCTGTAAAGCAAGAAAGACAGCCCCAGCAAACTATGTGGAATGAGGTCTGATGCAAAAAGTACAAATATTTGTATTTTATACTTCTGGAATGTACTCCCTTAAGGATTTTTGAGCTGTTGTTTTCTGCCTCCTTTACATTGTTTCTCTCTCTCTCTCTCTCTCTCTCTCTCTCTCTCTCTCTCTCTCTCTCTCTCTTTCTCTCTCTCTTCTTTTCTCCTGTCCTCTGTCGTTTCCATACCTCCCTCCCTCTTTTCTTCTCTCCCTCCTTCCCTCCCTCCTTCTCTTCATTTTTTTTCTCTTCTTTCCTGTTGAAACAACTGGGAATGGTGTTCTGACATAATTTGATTAACTCTGAGCCAAACTATCCCAGCTGATCATTGCTTGCTTGGTCAGGAAGACTCGTGTGGGGTCTTTGTCTTTCTATACATTAGCCCTTCAGTTTACCATGTGAGTCTCCATTGTGAGCTTTAAAAATCTCTTTTGCGGCTGAGATGGCACAGGGGCAAGGTGCATGCCACAAAGCCTGACAACCTGAGTTGGATCCCTAGGACCCACGGGGTAGAAGAGAAGAAGAGAAGAAGCTACTCCTACTGGTTATTCATTGACCTCCATGCATGACAAATGCACCATCCATCCCCACAATAAAAACGTAAATGTAAAAAAGGTGGGGGGGCTCCTCTTTCACAAAACAATGCCCTCTATTGAAACAATGTTGTTCTTATTTTCAGTTCAGTAACACACTTCCTGGAATCCATTTATCTGTTCTGAAGGAGTTTTCATCAGTGTGCAGTATGCAGTGCCTGGCTGGTCTTTAAAAGCACCTGCCAGCTTTTAAATAGAGATGATGGGGGCAGGGGTGAGGTTGTAGAGTTACTCGATCCTGGAGGAAGAGTTTTATGAATTGTATTTTCAATCTCATACTTGTTTAATAGGTGAACCGAAGAGTGGATCTCCAAACAGTACCTTAGTGGGAAAGAGTGGGTGCTGTCCCCAGAGGCTCACAGGCTGTAGGAAGCACTCCACTCCACAGTCCCCTCCTGATCTGCTCCTTGGGAATTCCACGAAGAGACCAACTTTGGTAATCTGAGAGTTCTCCATTTAGGGAGGTTTTATCAAGGAAATCAAAGCGGGAAGTATTTGATTCAGATAACAGGATTAATTGCCATTCTTCTCATTCTGCGGAGAAACATAGATCAAGGCAGGGGGATGGGGACTGCCAGTGTGAGGTCGCTCTGTACGCTAACAGTGCTCAAGGCTAGATGTATTATTATTGCTATTATTATTAATTTTTGGTTTGGTTTTGTTTTTGAGACAAGTTTTCTCTGTGTAGTCATGAATATCTTGGAATTCACTCTGTAGACCAGGCTGGCCTCAAACTCAAAGATCCACTTGCTTCTTCTATCTCCCGAGCGCTGGAATTAGAAGTGTGTCACCATGCCCGGCTTCATTGGCGATTTAAAAAAGCCATTTCCTCAGTTTGGAGCCTGGGTTCTCCAGCAACAGAGTGCTATAATGGCATCCCTCCTTCTTCCCATGGGGCAGGACTTCCCCTTTAATTGTCCCTACTTTATAATCTGTCCCCCTGCCCCCCAGAATCGTCGTCCGGTTCTGTTCGCTCCCCACCCCCACCCCACTCCGGTCTGTTTTTTCAGCCAGAAGTGACTTGCACAGGAGAGTAGCAATGGCGGCAAGTGCTGGATCGTTACTTATGGGGAATGCTCTGTGAAGAGGAGTGACCGTGGGTTCACAGGGAGACTTGCTCATAGTCATTCGGCCAGATTCTGACTCCGGAGCTAGGGGAGGTTTTAATACTGATCTCTCATTCTGACCACATGTCCCAGTTGGGTCCAGAAGTCCTAGCTTTAGCTCATTTAAGTTCACTCTCAAACCTTGTGGTAGAGTCTTAAAACCATCTTACCCACCCACTGTCACATGTACAGCTCTAGGAACCAGAAAGTGGGAAACGCTCAATGAGCACCTTCAATTTATGGCTTGCGGGTACCATGCCACACACCCGCAGCCGCCATAACTCTTTCTGCCTCTGAACCATGGAGGTTTCCCCGTACGACTCTCCCCTGAGCACCAGAGTATAAAAATGATTCAGTTTCCCGAGGCTATTGAGCAAAATAACCGGAGCGAATGAATTTCTCTTGGTAGGACAGATTCCATTTGTCACATTATGAACTGGGTAGCCCAGGGGGGCTCAGGTAGCCTGGTGACCACCGTGGACGTGCGATGAAGATGTTGAGTGGCTTGGTTCCTGTTAGTGATCCAGCCCACTGCTTCAAATGGTTTGTGTCCTCAGTCCGAGTGGTTTGCACGTGTTTACAGGCTAATGTTCTAAGAAAAAGTTAGATAGAGTCCAAATAGAATTCAATTCTGTCTTTTCCAAAAGAGATAAGCTTGTTTGTTCACCAGAGCCAGCTCTGAGGTCCCCAAAGACACTGCCTTACTTGATCCTTCTGCTTCCCTGCTCTCAGCTCAAGTTCAACTTTGTTCAGAGCAAGAAAAAAAACCCAACAACTTTTTTCCTGTGTCCTGCTATTCGCCACAGAAAGGAGCTATACTGGTTGGCATTTTCAATGTATAGGCCTTAGGTGGCAGAACGCATCAGGGCAAGTCTCCTATCTGTTCTTTGTCCTTTCAAAGTGGGGGCCAGTAAAGGGAGGTGTTTATATATCCCTTTGAAGCGGACTCAGAAGCCGGAATGCTTGGTATTGAGACTCAGCACCAACTATTAATGTGGTCCTCAATTTCCTAGGGAGAATAACAGTGCCTCTTCCACTGTGACACACAGCATTAAATACAAGTACATTCGGTATCATTATTGTCATTTGAGGCACACTAGTAAGGAAAACTAATGTGGCTGCTGTGTTCTGGTAATGGGAAAGAAGAAATTGTGCTGACCCACAAGGAACATTCTGCACTTGCAGGCAGACTCATGATTCCCAAACCCCTCATGTGTTTCCAGAGCAGCCCCAAATTCAGACTCTGCAACAGGTTTCAGTCTGTAAATACTGACAACAAATTGAAACAAATTATCAAACCATCCATTGGACTAAACACAGCATGTGGGGAGGGGGCAGTCTGGCCAGATGCTGTGTCTGCAGCCTTGGCTCGGGGTTACTCCATCTTGCCACCACTGAATGTTGGATGTGAATGAGCTCTGCTACCCCTGGGTATTCAAAGCTGCCTAAAGAATTTTGTTTTCTTCCTTTTCTCCTTTCCTCCTTTCCTCCTTCCTTCCTTCCTTCCTTCCTTCCTTCCTTCCTTCCTTCCTTCCTTTTTTTTTATTTCAAGTTTCTTGAGGCAGGGTTTCTCTCTGTAGCCCTGCGTGTCCAAGAAGTTGCTTTTAACCAAGCTGGCCTCAAACTCAGAGACCCTCTGCTTCTGCCTTCCCATCGCTGGAATTAAAGATACACCACCACCCATGATGGAGTTCATTTCAGTTACGGCCAAGGTAGGATTTTATTATTAAAGGGGAATTGGCAACAGAAAAATTGAAGGCTAAGCTGCTAATGAGACTAACAGTGACTAGCAGTGGCCAGGGTCAAAGACATCCCATCCCAAGAAAGCTTCACGTTGGGGTGGAACGGCAGGCATGGTCCACATGACTGATGTCAGCAGATCTTTGAATTAAGAGGCCACTCTTGTTTTCTAGTCATTCTTTTAACACGGTAAGAGCCTGAACGAAGAATCAAGTCCTGATTCCATCCCTCCCTGGCCATGTGACTTTGGGTAAGCAACTTGTTCTCTCTGTACCTCGTTTATAGCTGTACAAGCGAACATGCTTTCAGGCAAAAGTGCTGTGGGTGCAAGAACTCTGAAGTCAAGCCACCAGAGGAGTGGGATTGAACATGAGGATTGTAGTGTGGAGGGCAAGAAAGGGAAATGAGCAAGCACTGAAAACTGCTTGGGAACCGTCATGGGAACTGAATGAGTTTTTAAAAATATGTTAAAAATATACAAATATTATTTTAATCCATTTACAAAATATCTTAGACCGAGTAATTTGTAAATGGTAGACATTGGTTGTTCACACTGGAGCGTGGAAGTTTACGGTCAAGGAGTCAGCAGATGCACTGCCGCCCGCCCCCCCCCCCCCCCGTAGAGTCAAGCAAGCTCCCTCCAGCTCCTTGATAGGAACTCGAATCTACTGTCTAATTCCCAATCACTCAATCATCAACAAACCTTAGTTCTTAATACTGTTACTCTGGAGATCAGAATTTAACCTGTGAATCTGGAGGGGAGCAGGGAGTGGAAACATCAACCTTCAGAATAGAGCCCGGATAATGTATGTCATGTCCACAGAATATCTCACCTCCCCTCAAAAGGCCAGGCCCACTGACTTGGTCCACAATTGAGTCAGTTCAACCTAGGCCACAGAAGGATTTCTGGTGGTAAAGAGCCAGCATTCCTGTCCCATGCTGGATCCTTCAGCCCTGTTTATCTGTGCTGGCCATACACCTCACTCTTCTCACCTTCTCTTCCTCTACCTGGAGCTCCCCAGGCCTCCCTCCTTCCCTCCCTCCCTCCCTCCCTCCCTTCCTCCCAGCTACTCATCCCTCTTATAACCTGAATGATTTTTCCACAACCGGCTTCCTTAGCCCTGATTATGTCTAGTCTGCTACTTGTTCTGTCCGATCTAGACTCTTTTAGATGCTTCTAGCTGTTTTTTCTCTCATACTCATAATAAAAATTTTCCCCCAATCATGGAGCAGCCATTTTGGTGGCTTGTTTATTGCCTCCTTCTAGCTTACAATAATACCAAGAAAAGGTAGTCTTTTTTGTTGTTGTTGTTCTGTCTTAAATTGACAGGTGAGGCAGTTGTGGGCTGGAGCAGAAAATACTACACAACACAGTGAGATACTTTAAAATGAGGGCTCCTGGGTTAGATTGCTTGTGTCGTATCTGGACGCTATTAGTTATAAGTTCCGTGACCTTGACCAAGTTACTTGCCTTCTCGGTGCCTTGGTTTCTTCCTTACTGGTGTAATAGTTTCCATGTTCAGGTAGCTGCTGAGGGTTAAACAAGACAAGCTGCTCATTTTTCCAGGTGTTTACTCTGTGGTGCAGCATGCCAGGGATACATTGATGGGTGGGAGCACTAGGGAGCACGGGTGTGTGTCTAGTGAGCAAGAAGACTTATAAGACAGTAATGATGATTGCTGGGTAGCATACTGCAGCATGGCTTGTGGGAAAACCTCGGTGATGGGCAAGAGGACTCTACCCGGGGTTAGCAAGAGAACTCTACCTAGAGTTAGCTCATTAACATTTATGCTTGTAACACTTGTATATTTATAATGACCTGGAAAAATACACTCCTCCATGGATGATAATAAAATCTATCCATTCAACAAACATTCCTTTAGTCCCTCCTAGGTGTTATCATAAGTATCTCAGAGAGCAGAATAGAAAAGTTTCCAAGCCACATAATTTGTCTGGTAAATATATTTGTTTAAAATAGAATCTGTCTTATTAGGTAAACCATGTGGGTGGCTAGGGCAAAGTGCATGAAACAAGCCATGAATGGACTGGATTGTCACCACTCACCTCTGGAGAAGAGGGGCCGTGTGCGCTACAGCTCTCTCCATGAACCGAGATTTCCTTCTCTCCTCCCTTCCTTCCTTCCTTCCTTCCTTCCTTCCTTCCTTCCTTCTTCTCAGGAGCACAGACCTCTTCTCCTGTTCACACTTCCAGTCTTCTATTTATTATTTCAGCAAAAATAAAAAGTGTTTCCTTTTTAAAATTACAAGAACCCAATGATGATAGAAATCACTGAGGCAAAGTTTCATAAATCAAGGACACTTTGTATAAAGAAAAAAGCATAAAGAAATGCTTTCATGTTTGCTCATGGTACAGTTGGCTAAGCAGGAGAACCTAGGTTTTTAAATCTGTTAATATCCTATAATTATCCGATCAAAGCACTGCCGTTAAGTGGCCTGCATTGTATCTGCATTCAAAGTCAGTACTGTACACTGGAGAATGACCAGCAGATCAATGCTGTCTGTCCTGTCCATTAAAGGAACAATGTAAACATGTCACAGCATGCAGCTGCTGCCCCCTGGCCCACCTGCTACACACACTACACACACACACACACACACACACACACACACACACACACACGCATCCTGTTCCAACTCAAAGTAATTCCAGTCCTCCTTAAAGGGAAACAGTGGATGATGAACTTCCCAGTAACTTTCATATCCATGAGCCTTATTCACTTCCCACCCCAGCACTGAAGCCGTATGTACAGGAAGATTTCAGATCTTCCACATAGGTGGTTCCTTAAATGGAGATCCAGGATGGAGGACAAACAATCAAATGAAATATGAAGCTGCTGAGCATGTCTCACAGTGAGTGCTTGCCCGGTATGTACCATCACGTGAACAATATTCAATTTTTACATATGTGAAAACAGAATCCATTTAGAATGTACTTATTGGGACTGAAGAAATGGCTCAGCCATTGAGAGCACTTGTTCTTTCAGAGGATCCAAGTTCAGCTCCCAGCACCCACATCAAGAGGCTTACAACTATCTGCAACTCCACCTCCGGGGGTTCTTATGACTCCTCTGCTCTCTAAGGCACTGTGCATGTGTTTGGTGCACATACATGCATACATGCACTTACATGTACACATAAAAATAATCTTTAATTGTATTGATTGGTATGATCTGACTTTTGTACATAAAACCTTCTAAAGACCACGACAACCAAGATGCAGAACCTTTCTGTTACCTCATTACTCTTGCCACCATCAAATACTATGCCTCTGGAATTCCCCTCTCCCACTCTTCACACCAACTCATCCTGTTAGGCATCTGTCACTATTAGCTGCTCTTCACTTCCTAGAACTTTAGATTGAGTCATACAGAATGTACTTTTGTGTGTGAGGGGGGAGTCTTTCACCATGTACATTTATTTTGAGATCCATTTATGTTGCTACATGAAGTTTATTCCTTTTTATGACCAAGAGGAACATATGAATTCACTGCCACTGGCTTAACCAGCTCACCAGTTGATAGACATTTGATATAGAGCCTGGTTTGCTGTTTAGGGCTAGTGTGAGCCAAACTGCTACAAACATTTTCAGAGACTTCTGTATTTCTGAGTAAACACTTGGGAGATAGATGGCTAGTTGTTTACTGAGAGTCTGTGGAGCACGAGTGAGCATTAGGTACTTACTTGACTCTCAGAGTGAGATGGCATACCAGTTGATCTGCATCCTCAGAGATCTGCAACTGTCAGTCCTTTGAAATTTAGATATTATAATGGGCTTCCATTTTTATACAAGGAGGAGAAAAATCTTGTATATTGTGCTTAGTTTGGATTTTCTACTGCTCTCAGACAAAACTGACTATCTAAATAAGCAAAGCAAGACAGGAAGGAGGGGAAGCACAGCTAGAGACATCTATGCTTCCAGCACAAGGTGGTGGTGATTATAGTGGGGGGGGGGGCGGGAAGTGGATAGAAGGGCAGGGAACTTGGAAACGATGGCTTTAGGATTCATTGATGGTTTAGTTGTGGTGGGTTATGAAAAATCACTCAGGTTACAACTGCAGAGGAGCTGGGCTCAGACTCAAGTCTATGTAAAAGCCACTGCCTTTTCTAAGTCACATGTAGAACTGATGAGCACATAGGCTCCATGGCTTCTATGTTTGTTATAGGAGGACATTCTTAGGAGGGGGAGGAGGAGGAGAAGGAGGAGGTGTGAATCTTGAGGGGTTCTCTGTAACATTGTTACAGTTCTGTTATTACTAAATGATGATTGTTGTCTATTTCTATATATAGTTCTCTTAGCTTGAAGTCAATGGGAGAGAATAAACAAAAACAAACAAAAGTGAGCCTACATATATTAGTCTTTTGTATTATTTGTGTCACAAAATAACCAATAGCAATGTATGGAATGAAGGAAGGAAGGAAGAGTTTTGTTTGGCTCAAATTTTGAGGATACAATCCATCACAGTTCTGGAAGTCATGGTAGTCAGATTGTGTGGTGCCCAAGCACATTGTATCTGGTCGGAAAATAGAGAAATGAATTCTGGGGCTCATTAGGCTCTTCCATTTCCCTTTTTATTCAGTCTAAGACTCCAGCCCATGAGATGGTGGCCTCTGCAGTCACAGAGGATCTTCCTGCCTCACTTAAATCTGTCTGGGAAAACATTTAGACACACCCAGAGGTGACTAAGTGATGCTATATCCAATCAAGTTGACAAAGAAGATTAACTGTCATGTCAACCTCTTGTCAACTTCACACCTAAATACACTACTTTTTAACCCATAACTTTCTATCCCTGACTTTCAAAAGCCCATGACATTGTTATAATGCAACATGTGTTTTATTCATCTGTTAGAATCCACAAAATCTTAACAGTCCCAACATTGATCAAAAGTGCAAGAAACTCAGGGTACTCTCTTAACTATGAGTCACTCTACAAAAATAATAATGTTTCATACTTTCTGTGTACAATTTCACATAATGAACAGTCCCATTCCAAAAGGCACAGGTAAGAACAAGGAAGGCTCAGATCAAAGTAAAACCAAAATCCAAAAGGGGAAACATCAAATCTTCCAGCAAGAGGCCTAGCTTCTGATGTTTGCAATGTCATTGCAATGTCTGGTAGAAACAGTGTTGAGTGCTTTCCCCATCTCTGGCCCAGTTCTGCCACCTGTAGTGTCTGGAGCCATTTTGCCTGCTTCTGTGAAAGCCTGCCTGTTAGGCAGAGTGAGGGCAGCTAAGGGTCTGCTGGCAGATTCCCTGGCCTGCTGACGCATGGAACGATAAGAGGAGCTACACTTGGAGCTCAAGGCAAGTGGCAGGATGTTCTATTAATCTTGGTGGAAGGAACGGGGAGGCCTCCAGATGGGAACAGATATCCTATGTACGTCAGCCATTGTCTCTGATAGATTGTAACTTTGTTTCCCACAATACTATAAAGTATGTAAAGGCTATGAGAAATAATACATCCGGGGCTGGTGTGGCATTTCTAAATTTTGTCTCTTAGTCTTCTTTTCCGTCTTCCCTATAATCTCCTCCCTCCTCCATCAGAGGATTGTTCAACTTCTCACCAGCAGGACCTGTGCTCTGCAGCGTATGTAGCATCTCTCCTGAGCTATGCCTACAGGTTTCCTACATAGACATCATGTTCCAGGTATCTCCAACATTCTGGGTCCTCCATAGCAACTCCAGTTGCATCTTCACTGTCAGCTTCATGCACTCTGTCAGACCCTTCTTGCATGGAATCCAGCCCTGCTACACATTGTCTGGCTCATCATGTTTCCAAAACCTTGGTGTAAACCTCCATAACCCTGCAGCTCCTGTATTTTGCATCCTGCAAAACCACAAGGACAACATTGCCACATTCTGCCAGCTTGAGGTGTCATCTGGCCCTCTTCTACCACCGTTATAGTGGTTTCTGTGTGCCTTGTTAGCTAAACTGTAGAACTACTTCTGTAGGCAGCTGTTTTCAAGCAGGGAATCTCTTGACTGACATTCCCAGCTCAGCCTTTCTCTGTTCTGCAGTAAATCTGCAGTTTTATCATGGAGTCCTTGATGGGCAGAGTCTTGCCTGTAAGGCTCTTTTTCTAGTGTTCCTGTGAAAAGTATCTCCTTACCACAATAGAACAGTAGATAAGAGAGGTAGCTTAAATTTTTGTTTTGATCATTTCTCAGCCTTTTGGTTGAGATCAAATATAAATATTTTTACACGTTAAATTATCTTCCATAAATGAGCTATACTTATTTTATAAAGAAAATCTTTTGAATATTTTACTTAGCAAGACTGGAGAGATAGCTCAGTGGTTAAGAGTGCATATTGTTCTTCCAAGGGATTTAAACTCAGATACTTGTGCCAACATCAGGTAGTTCACAACTGCCTGTCCACAATTCTGGCTTCAAGGGATTTGAGACCCTCTTCTGGCCTCCATGGGCACTTCATATAGCCCGTCTCTCTCTGTCTGCCCCCCCTTATCACACACACACATGCACACGCACATGCACACGCACACACATGAACACACAAGAATAAATTAAAAATCACTTGTCATTCTTAAAACTCAACTACCCAGGAAAGACAGTTTGCCTGCAATTACCTATTACATAAATCCCAGAAGTCTCTGGGCTGAGATTCTTCTTCCTGGTCTTGTGTTCACTGTTGAATACTATTAGCTTTGTCTGAAGGTGATAGAAAACTCTCAATGTACATCCATTTGCAAAAACACAGCCCTGTAGGAAGACAAATCTGCAATCACATGGAACAGAACTCAGGATTGAAGCCAAGGAGCCCACTTATCTCTGTGACAACATGTCAAACCACAGATTCCCAGTCTGTAAAATGGGAAATTTTCACTTGGTTGTAGTACAAGGAAGAATAAGGCAAACTGTGAGAGTAAAGGAACTTGGAACATGTGATTTTGAAGAATAAATTTCCTAGCAGGTCTTACCAGCCCACAAGCAAAGCCTCCCAGGAGAACCCAGCAGCTGTAAATCCTCTGCACAGAGGGTTGCAGTCAAGCTGTGGCTATTCCTGCTATTTAAGATGGCAGCGAGCTAAGATGTCATCCAAATGTAACTATCTCATCTTCTGCCTGGGGTTTGAGCACCATTATGTTAAAGATTAAAGGGAAAGAGGCAGAACAATTCGATGCAAGATTAACTAAAAAAAAAAAGAATCAATAGCATGCCTGCATACAAATAACAAACAGACTGAGAAAGAAATCAGGGGGAAATACCTTTTACAACGGCCTCAAATACTATAAAATATCTTTGGGTAATTCTAACGAAGCAAGTGAAAGACCTGTATGACAAGAACATGAAGTCTGAAGAAGAAAAAAATTAGGACGATATCAGAAGATGGAAAGATCTCCCTTGCTCACAGATTGGTAAGATTAACATAGTAAAAATGCCCATCTTACCAAAAACAATCTACAGATTTGATGGAACTTCCATTAAAATCCCAACAGAATTCTTCACAGAATTTGAAAGAATCGTTTTCAGCTAAATGTAGAAACACACACACACACACACACACACACACACAAAGCCCAGGATAGTTAAAATAATCCTTTATAATAAAATAACTGCCAAAGGTGTCGCCATCCTTGACTTCAATTTGTACTATCAAGCTATTGTAATTAAAAACTGAATGGTATTGGCATAAAAATAGACCCATTGTACAATGGAATCTAACTGAAGAAAAGACATAAATTCAAACGTATATGGCCATCCAATTTTTGATAAACAAGACAGAAATACACACTAGAAAAAAATACAGCATCTTCAACAAATGGTGCTGGTCTAACTGGATGTTGGTATGTAGAAGAAAATAGATCTATATTTATCACTTTGCACAGAACTCAAGCTCAGGTAGATCAAAGACCTCAACATAATGCCACATAACCTGAAACTGATAGAAGAGAAAGTGGGGAATATTCCTGAAGGCATTGGCACAAGACTTTCTAAACAGAACACCAATAACGTAGGCCCCAAGATCAACAGCTAATAAATGGGACCTCATGAAACTGAAAAGTGTCTGTAAGGCAAAGGATATCATCAGTTTGACAGAACAGCAAAATATTTTTATACAGAATAGAAAAATATTTTTACTAATCTGATAAAAATCAGATTTTGCCACACCTAATAGAGGAGTAATATACAAAATATATAAAGAACTTAAGAGAATAGATATTCTTAAAAACCTCAAATAATCTAATTAAAAATGGGTTACAGATCTAAACAGAGAATTCTCAATAGAGGAATCTCAAATGTTATGAAACACTTAAAGAAATGTTCAGTATCCTTAGCCATCAGGGAAATACAAACACAAAACTACTTTGAGATTCCATCTTACACCTGTAAGAATGGCTAGGATCAAAACCACAAGTGACAGCTCATGTGCGTGAGATTGTGTGCAGCAAGGCGAACACTTCTCCATTGCCGTGGTAGTGCAAATTTGTACAACCACTATAGGAACCAATATGGAAGTTCCTCAGAAAATTGGGAATAGATCTACCTGAAAACCCAGCTATACCACTGTTGGGCATATACCCAAATAATGTTCCATCCTATGACAAGAACACTTGCTCAGCCGGGCGGTGGTGGCGCATGCCTTTAATGCGCCACCACCGCCCTTGGGAGGCAGAGGCAGGCGGATTTCTGAGTTTGAGGCCAGCCTGGTCTACAGAGTGAGTTCCAAGACAACCAGGACTACACAGAGAAACCCTGTCAGGAAAACTTAAAAAAAAAAAAAAAAAAACAAAAAAAAACACTTTAAAAAAGTTTTTTTTTTTAAAAAAAAGAACACTTGCTCAACCACATTCATTGTGGCTTTATTCATAATACCGAGAAATTGGAAATGATCTAGATGTCCCCAACAGAAAAAGAGATTAAGAAAATGTGGTACGTTCACACAATGGAGTATTATTCAGTCATTAAAAAGAATGAAATCATAAAATTTGCAGGAAATGGATATAACTATAAAAAAAAACTTACCCAGAGTGAGGTAACACAGACCCAGAAAGACAAATAAGGCATTTATTCACTTATAAGTGAGCATTAGCCATTAAGTAAATGATAACCAAGCTACAATCTGTAGACCCAAAGAGGTAAGGTAAAGAGGATGGATTGGGGGAGAGTAGAATAGATATTACAAGTGGAATTAGGGTGGGAGAGATCAGGTGGTGGTTGGAGAGAGAAAATTCAGAGAGAGAGATGGCTGGAATTGGGACTGTCTGGGGAGTAGTGTGGAAACTGAGTGCAGTGAAAACTTCCTGGAGTTTATGAAGGTGACCCTAATGAGGATTCCTAGTAATAGGGGATACAGAATCTCAACTGCCTATCTCTTGTAGACAGCCAAGGCTTCCAGTGAAGGGGCTGGGTTGCATTTAGTAGAGCAGTTTGCTAAGGAGAATGTTCCATGGAAATCCCCAAACAACCTGGGCTGATGCTAAGACAAAAGATTCCTCTCTGCAAAGTGACACCAGGGCCCTGTTGCTGAAGACAACATCCACACAACTCATTGAACATGGAGAAGTCAAGCTGGTGCCTATATGAAGTCTTCACCCCTGCATTCTAGATTTTTTTTGGTGTGGGAAGATACTATGTAGGCTACTGAAAGAAAATATGGACACCATTCCAGTCACATAACCTTTGACCAACAATCTGTCTTGCCTGCAAGGTATGCTAGGAAAATGGTAGTGCAGAACCTGTGGGAGGAGCCAACCAATGTTTGATTGAACTTAAGGTCCACTCTTTGAGAAGGAACCCATACCCAACACTGCTTGGGTAACTAAGAACCAGAGACATAGGGCAAAAGCAAACATGATTGATCTTTGTAAAAAAAAAAATCAATAAAATGATTCCTAATTGTATTCTGTTATAATCATAGATTAATGCCTTATCCACTTATAACCAGAGAGGCTTCCTCCAGCAGCAAACCTCAGTAAAAAAAGACGCTGAGACTCACAGTCACAGATTATGCAGAATGTGAGTATATAATAGAGGTTTTCATCAAATCCCATCCCCCCACCCCCAGCTCAGGGAATCCTGCAGAAGGGGAGGCCAAAAGATTGTAAGCATCAGAGGGATGGAGGACACCAGGAGAACAAGGCCTTCTAAATCAACTAAGCACAGCACATATGAGCTCATAGAGACTGAAGCAGCAAGGCTGTGGCCTACATGGGGCTACACCCGGCCTCTGCGTATGTATCTATTAGCTTAGTGATTTTACGGATCCCCTGACTGTGAGACTGCGTGGGTCTCTGACTCTATTGCCTGTTCCTGGGGCTCTTTCCCTCCTGTTGGATTGCCATGCACAATATGAAGGTTTTTGATTCATCTTATTATATCTTATTTTGTCATGTTTGGTTGTTATCTCTTAGAAGCCTGTTCTGTTCTAATGAGGGACAGTAAGGGCATGGATCCAGAGCGGAGGGGAGGTAGGGAAGAGCTGGGAGGAGTAGAGGGAGGGGAAATATAATCAGGATATTTTGTATGAGGAAAGAATCTATATACAATTGAAAGAAGGAAGGAAGGAAGGGAGAGAGGGAGGAAGGGAAGAAGGGAGGAAGGAATGAAGGAAGGAAAAAAGGAAGGAAGGAAGGAAGAGAGGGAGGGAGGGAGGGAGGGAGGGAGGGAGGGAGGGAGAGAGGGAGGGAGGG
>NW_021604618.1:6096306-6103194 GCF_004785775.1 Grammomys surdaster
GTTGTAGATTCTCTGTGTTACACTTCCCAGTTGTTTCGACAGGCGGGGGGAAAGCAGGGTGGGAGGGGGGGAGGGAGGGCAGATTTGTAGAAAAGAACTGAAAAAAATTATGTTTCAGAATGAGCTCAAATTCTCATTAGGAAAGAACCCCAAGACTATTGTGTGTGTGTGCGCGCGCGCGCATGCACGCACGCGCACGTGTGCGCGTGCACAGGGCTGTGGCACCTTCAAGGGGTGCGCCTTGAAGTTGGAGAACATTATAAAGGACAGAGCATCATTCCATAGGCAGCATGATATGGCTTTGAGAGGAGAAAGAACTTTCTCTTCAAATCTATAGAACAAAGGTTTCCTAGGCTTATCAGGCAATAGGGCAAGGTTCATAGCTCTTGGTGTAGCCTGACTTGTTGTAGGTGCCAGAAGTCAGAATGCAGTGAGGAGCTGATAACAAGTGGGGCCATGATTCAGAGTTGCCTTGATCCTGGGCAGCAGAGAGAAGGCTAGCCCTGAGTGCCCTAGCACTCACAGCTGGTGGGGCCTATCAGCTCTTTGCACAAAAAGACCAAGGGCAGGCAGTGTGACTTGATATCTGAGAGAGGAAAAGGAACAGCTAGAGCATCTGTGATCTGACGGAAGTGCCCCCAAACTATCATGTGCTCTTCTGTTCTTCTGGGGGAAGGTCTACTTCTCTTCCCCAGGGCATCGATTTCCCAAACAAAGCCCTTATCTCCATTCCCCTCCCCCTACTAAAATGGTATACAAGTCCGGTGAGTGTTGCTTTTATTGTTAGCTCAATTGGCACACAGGGTACAGGGTTTTTGTTTTGTTTTGTTTTGTTTTGTTTTGTTTTGTTTTGTTTTGTTTTGTTTTGTTTTTAACCAAACAGTATTTGTGAGTAAGTCCGAGAGGTGTTTCCAGATGGGATTCACACTTCCCTAGTGTAAGAATGAAATGAAAGACTTCAGTTTCTGCTCAGGCCTTTCCCAGATGCTGACCAGCTCCCTCCCAGGACCTTGTGACAAGGCTGGCTGCCTTGCCTGGGTCACTCACCTGGGAAGTGAACCCACATCAGAAGGATGGCATCTTATGTCCCCAAACTGCATGGTGGTCTGGAGCTGAGACGCTGCCCTTCCATGGGGCTGGCTTTACACCAGCTCTCCTCCCGCTGTTTTGAACATGTGATGTATATCCTCTGAAGTTCACATTGAAAAGTAGCCCTCAAAGCCTTAAGGGCTACAATATTTGGAGAATAGTTTGGCCAGGAAGTCTCCAGCCTCATGAATGGGACTAGAGACTTTCTATGAGGCCTGGAGGCAATTACTCCTTCAGTGTGAGGTTGAAGCATTCAACATGCCATCCTGAAGCACAGATAAGCCCTTACCAGACACTAAACCTGCGGATACCTTGATTTTAGACTTTCCAGTCTCCAGATCCATAAGGAATTACATTTCTGTTATTAATAAATCACCCAGTTTCAAATGGCTGTGCAGGAGAGACTGGAGCCCAGACAACTAGGAGTTAACGACATGTAGGACCACACTTACATGAGGATGTCTAGATATACAGCCTCTTGTCTTCCCTCTACCCTTGTGTCAGGACCCCAAAGATGAACTTGGGGAGGTGTTCCTTCATCTCTTTGTTTCTCTTCTCAGTGTAG
Organism: Grammomys surdaster; assembly: GCF_004785775.1. Taxonomy (NCBI): domain Eukaryota; kingdom Metazoa; phylum Chordata; class Mammalia; order Rodentia; family Muridae; genus Grammomys; species Grammomys surdaster. Next base: position 6,097,961 of record NW_021604618.1, read on the forward strand.
ATACATTGAATAAATCTTCTGTTCTGCTTTCACTGTTGTCTGTTTAACTGGCTTGTGGAGCATGGGTAGCCAAAGCTAGCTTGTTAGGGACACCAGAGCCCAGGCTCTGATCCTAACAACTCCACCAACACAGGCTCCTGCCTGTTATCCCAGCACTATGGAAGCTAAGCAACACCATGAGTTTGAGGCTAACCTCTGCTATATAGTGAGTTCAAGGCCACCCTAAGGTGTAATGTGATGCCCTATCTAAACAAACATAAAAATCCTTAAAATAAAAATATCACTTAGTCTTATGTGTCTTGTTATAGCAACAGCAATGGACCAAGACACCTGGTTCTTCCATCTGAAGATGCTAAATTAAACAACTGACTTTTCTATGAGAGCAGATTATAGAACTGCATAGCTTAGATATTTATAAAGCAATTCCATCAAGCAAACTGTTCATCTGTATTTTAGTTTCTATCCCTGCTTCCCTGCTGATGTTCCAGTGGCTGTTTCCTCAGAGAGTCCTGGATTACACAGGCCTCAAACACTGAGGACCACGGTACCAGCACATTTTGCTCATGTACACACATGAATAGAATTCTGCTTTTACTAGCTCCAGGATATTTAAGACTACCCAAACAAACCCTGTCTCAGAAAAAAAAAAAAGGTGGGGTTACTAGAATTTGTAGGGTTCCCTGTTTATCCTCTCACTGTGTCAAGACACCTTGGTATTTGATATTTAATACCACATAGGAAGCATCATCAAACAGGAAGAAATGCTTAATGCCCTCTGTGCCATATGTGGCTTGTAACATGTTATTGGCTGGTAGATTTCAAAGACCACCTAAGGTTCCCAGGCGGCTCCCAGTGTCCTTGATGCCCTGGCACTTGGTATGGTGTGACGCTATTAGTTGTAGTTTTGTTTAGTATCTTTACATCTCATATGTCAGGACTGGAGAGATGGCTCAGCTGCTTTTCCAGAGGATCCAAGTTCAATTCCTAGTTCCCACAGTTCTCTGCGTAACTCCAGTTCCAAGGCATCTGACACCCTTTTCTGGCTTCTGAAGGCAGTCAAAACATACATAGTGCACAGAATTGCATGCAGGAAAAGCCATACAGAATTACATGCACCCAAAACCAGAAAGAAAGTAACTTAAAATTAATAAATGCATTTCATATGTCTGAGAGAGTCAAGTTCCTTTCTGTAATACGTGTTTAACCGATCTCTAACTGTGTTACCTTCTGCCTTGTGTCATCTACAGTAGTTATACATACATGCTCTCCTTAACAGCCTCAGGATAAAGTGATCCACCTCATTAATTCTTCCAGAACGTCATACATGTGCACAGGTGCATTTCGATCATATCCACCCTGTGCTTTGAAACTTGTGGGAGGGACTATGACACTCAGGACAGGTTTCTGATGCCATTGCCTGAATAACATTAAGACTGAGTCAGCATACTGAGAGAGAATTTTCCAGAACAAATGGAGTCATAAAACTGCTAACCCAAGAAGAAACCCAAGAATTAATTCTGCAGCCTAAATGAAGTGATGAAGAACAGTCAGGATTTTTATGGCCTGTGTTTAGAGCATTGTTTCTCTTTTAATGTCATACTTTGGGGATATAATGAGTATTCTTCCCTTTTCCCCTTAAATTTTGTAACTTACACTTTTGTTAAAAAAACAAAACAAAAAACAAACAAACAAACAAAAACCCAGCAGATCCATGTCTACATCCCTATACCATTCTTCCAGAACTCAGAGACTATTACTGAGTCTTTCTATTTCCTTATCAATTTGTACAAGTTCTGTAAGAATTCGTCCTCTGGTAAGAGGGCATATTTACTGAAAATACTGAAAATATTGCAAAGCTCTCAGTGATTTGTCATGTTTGAGAATGATGCATTTAGAGTCTCATTTATGCAGCTAAGTTTGGTCTTTATGGAGATGGTTCTTAGAAAGTTCTCTTGAAAAACACCCTGGTTACAGGATTACAGAGCGTTCTGCCTTCCAGAAGAGTGATACTCGGTGTTTTTATGACAGTCGCTGGCTCGCAAGTTCTGTAATTATATGCATGTTCTACCTAACCTGGTTCTCAGTTTAAGATATTCTCAAGACTTCAACTGTGATGGTTAATCTTGGTTATCAACTTGATATTTGGAAACAGACTCCCAGGCTGTCTGTAAAGGAACTTCTAGATTAGGCTAATTGAGGCAGAAAGACCCAGGCTCAAAGTTGATGACATCATACTGTGGGCTCAAGTGGTGGACAGAATTTTTTTAAGCTAGCTGAACACTAGCATGTGCTCTCTGCTTATGAACCATGGACACAACGTGACCGTTTACTCTGTAAACGCCTGCTGCCATCGATGAACTGTATCCTCAAACTGTGAGTCAACGCAGACACTTCTTACCTTCCTAAAGCTGTTTTTGTCAAGTATGCTGTCATAGCAACAATAAAAGTATCTAAAACCTCAATAATAGACAAATTCACCTACATCTCTAGGTTCAAGTTAATTCTGATAGCAAGTTTGGTTCTTGGCTTCCTAATCTCCAAAGGATTTTAAAGTCTGATCTGAGACTCCTTTAAAAAGTTTCAGTTAAGGCAAACTTTAAAAGGCTTATGTGATCAATTGCCATTTTTACTACACTTATCCAAATGTGCTGGCTAAATTTAATGAGGCTGTAGAATTCCTTTGTAAGCAAGAGTAATCTAACTTTAATTGTCTTTGATCAGAATGGGAGTAATTATGGACTAAAATGTTATGTTTGGTGGAAAACTCCAACCCACCCTGGTGGATTATTAGACTTTAAGCCATACCCATGATCTTTAAGCTATGCCTGCCTCTTTGTAAACTAGATCCTTCCATCTAAGAGTCTGTCGATAATTAACACTTCCAATATTTCTCCCATCAGTGAAAACGAAAGCTGCCCTTTCCCAGAGCCCCGGTAACTAATGTTGGACAATTTGATATAACTTTAAATGAACTATCAGGAAAAAAAATGGGGGCATGCAGAAAGTTCACCATAACGAACTTAGTATCTTGTGTTCCATCCACATTGGAGACACAGTACCATCTGCACTCCACCATGTAAAGATACTTCAAGTCCAACATCTGGAAATTTCTATGGCTGGCTGCATTCTGGATTTAAATGTCCTTCCTGAAATATGCAACTCCATATGAGCCCCATAGAAAGACCTAACTTCCAAACCCATTACTGCCACCTGCAGCATTACCTTCAGACCAGGGGCATGGCTGCACACCTTTCCCAGACAGAGGGACTGGTTTTCTGGGCTCTGGAGCAATCAAGTAACTTGGTCTCTTACTGGGGAGAGTCTGATGAAGCAAGTGCAGAGATCCAGAAAACACCACCATAAGGAGACTTTTCCCCGCTGAACACCCTTTAACTGTGTGAGAGCAGAGGTTCTCAAGGGAACGCAACAATCATGAACCCTCTACGAGACCTTTGCTACAGCGGAAGACCAAGTTCTGTCGTCACTGGACATGAAAAACTGACTCAGTGGAAGAAGTCAGCTAAACAGATATTGTCACACACTGTAATGACTTGATAGAAAATGGCCCCATGGGCTCATAGGGAGTAGCACTGCTAGGAGGCGTGTCCCTATTAGGAGGCGTGGCCTTGTTGAAGGAAGTGCGCTTCATTCATTTCCTGCTGCCTCACTAAGACATCTTGCCGTCTCATTTCTGTCAAGCTGGCCTACTCATCTTTCCGTAGGTCATCTGATTGTAAGCATCCTTTACTGATCTCATTCTGCTGGCATGTTACAGATAACCCCACTTCTAACTACTTCCCTGGGTCATATTTTTCCATGACATTCCACATAAGTGATGAAATCTTGGGGGGGGGGGGGGGGCGCGTATGTACACATTTACTCTTGTGTACTTGTAAATGTGGAGATTAGAGAATAGCCTCAGCTGCTGTTACTCAGTTATTGTCCATCTTGCTTTTTGTAACAGGGTTTCTCATTGCCTGGGGTTTACAGAATTGCTAAGTTGGCTGGCGGGAGAGTGAGCCCCCGGGTGTACCTGCCTCTGCCTCCTGCTTTGGGATTACAATTGTATGCCACATCACTCTGCCTTTTCACTTGGGTTTTGGGAGTGCAGATTCTCGTGCTTGCAGGACAAGGCCTTTACTAACTCTGTCTGTCCTCAGATCACCAACCTGTGTTTTCTCAGTTTAATGTGAAGCCTTCTAGTTACTGTGTGTACAAGCTAGAGGGAAGCCTTTCCCTCTCGTCGCGGTAAGTGAATCAGCCTTTCCCACTGGTAATATAAAATCAATAGCTATCTGTAGTATGATTCTTTTTTTTTTTTTTTTTTTGTCCAGTGGTTTCAACTGAGAGGCACAGAATTAGAAGTGACTAAGTAAACATGGAAGAAATTATTGTTCCCACCCACCTTGGCTTGCCTGAGAAACTTTATATCACCTCTCTTACTTCCTCTCCCTGGCCTCTGCAGGAGTCTGCCAGATGCCATAAGCTGGCTTTAGTTTTGTTACCCCCAGCTAGGCCAAGTCTGAACAAACACTTACCTAACATGTAATTGGGTCCTTAAGAATGGTTTAGATTTCTAAAATAGCTGTGACCTTTCCAGGGCCATTTAACAGTTAGTTCAAGAGTTTAGCAATTTTGCAATGGAGCTTATGCCAAGATAGTTTCCTTGTGGGCATGTTGGAGGTGTGAGAAGAACATGCTGATGATACCATAGGATTGCAGCCAGCCAAGTGAAGAATACGAGGTCTACCGAGAGACAAACGATTTACCAAAGGCCTTCAGTTAAGTGCATGGGGGAAACAAGAGTGTAAGCAGGGAGGGGAGGCAGAAGGATGGGACTTCAGGAGGAAGTTTAATTCAATGCTGATTTCTTCCTTAATTCCAACAAACCAAATAGCTAAATTTGGTAGTGGGTGTGAGTGAATGTCATATAGATATGAAAGATTAAGTTAGAAATGAATCACAGATCGGTTGTATGTGTGACAGTGACAACGGTATATACATGTACATATGTGTGTATGTATGTGTTATCTTTGCCTATTAAAGATACTATTTAAGGGTCAAAAACATTGTTGGCATCTCCAATTTGCTTTGAACAGACCAGAAAAGATGCTATATGCAGGTGGAGGGGAAAACACAGATTAAGCAAGGTAGAAGAAAATGTTGAGACTTGTTAAAGTGGGTGGTGACTTCAAGGAGGTTCAGGACACTGCTCTAATATTGTCTGTTCCAGA
>NW_021604618.1:6103594-6130759 GCF_004785775.1 Grammomys surdaster
GGAGGGAGGGAGGGAGGCAGGGAGGGAAGGAGGGAGGCAGGGAGGGAAGGAGGGAGGAAGGAAGGGAGGAAGGAAGGGAGGGAGGGAGGAGGGAGGGAGGGAGGGAGGGAGGAAGGGACAGAGGGAGGGGGAGAGGAAGAGGGAGAAAAAGAGAAGAAGGGGGAGACGAGAAAGGAAGAGTAGGTCTGCAAATCTCATTTGACCTACAGAAAATCCCCCTAAGGAATGATTTGGAAACAAAGAAAGAGCAACAAATATGTGTTTGTTTTCCTAAGAGGGATTTCTAATGTTAATACATGAGAAACAATCTTAATATCCATCAAAAATGAATTTAACTTAGAATGAAAAGATATTTTTGTATATTATACCAACATGGAAGATAGTGCTGAAGAATATTTACTATATAAGGAGTACAAAATAATTATTTTACTCTATTAGAATGTTATTAAAATTAAGAGAATGAAAATTATATTTTGAAAGTCAAGGATGATTTTTCTCTAAATAATGAAATAAATAAGAATAGGTTGAGAGCCGGGCAGTGGGGGTGCACGCCTTTAATCCCAGCACTTGGGAGGCAAAGGCAGGTGGATTTCTGAGTTCAAGGCCAGCCTGGTCTACAGAGTGAGTTCCAGGAAAGCCAGGGCTACACAGAGAAACACTGTCTCAAACAAACAAACAAACAAACAAATATCATTGTACAAGTTTAGAAAGGGCTGATTTTTCTCCCAGAAATTTTTTGTTAATTTTTGTTTGTTCCCTAGAGTTTTCTATTTCTATGATAACACACTAAAAGTAAAGTGTACTGCTGTGATTGTGATGGTTGATATAGTCAACTTGACGGGCTGTAGACCAGCTTCAGGCATACTTGTGAGAGATTGCCTAGTTTAGGTTAACTGAGGTAGGAAGACCCACCACAACGGTAGCCAGCACCATTCCATGGACTGGCATCTCAGATGGAACAAAATGGAAAAAGAGAGTGGAGAATTAGCATCCATGTCTCTCTGCTTCCTGGGTGTAGTTACACAGGCTCCTGCCTCTGCCACTTCCCTGACAGAATGGACTGTGCAGTCCTCCACTGGAAGACAAGAGGAACACTTTCCCCTTGCATTGCTTTGTTGCAGTAAGAGACAGCAAGGCTTTTTATGTGTGCATCTGACCAGACTGAGAGACAGAGTACTGCATATATCAGAACTCCCTCACACCTCCTCCCTGGTCAGCTCACTGACCTGCTTACAAGTAACCATGACTTTGGCACACACAAATATTCAAACATTTGTGCTTCTTTTTAGCATCATATAAATGAAATTATTCAATATATTTATTTTCATATGTGATTTTGTAATCAAATACAATATCAGATTCATTTATATTCTTGTATGTGTTTATTTTTTCTATAAACTATGTAGAATTCCACTGCAAAAATATACCATAGTGTGTTCATTTATTATCTTATTGCTTGGCTTTGGACTGTTTCAAGATACTATTAGGAATAATTCTATAAACTTTTTTTTTTGCTTAAATCCTTTTTAAATCTACTTAGCTATTCTTGGCTAAATAACTGGCAAACTTTATAATAACAACAACGTCATTCTCCAAAGAAGTCATGCTATTTTTATTCCCACTAGCAATATGCAAGACTCTCAGCTGCATCCCACCTAGTCAACACATAAAACTATCCCCCTTTTAAATGTCGGTCTTAGTAATTTTGAGGAGACAGTCTACAAATAATCAACTAACTGGCAGCTAACAGCACTGCAAGATCTTTTTCATTTCAAATGACATAATCTGAGGTCAAAATGGTGTGAGCAAAAACAAGAACTACTGGTTCCTAACACTGGGAGGATAATGTGTTTTTTGTTTGTTTGTTTGTTTTTGTTTTTTCCTATTCATGTCATGACACACATAGCAAATGATCACAGAGCCCACAGGAGAATCTTAAATTGAGTTGACTACTGTTGCAACTGGAGGCAGATGGCTAACGCCAGCCAGAATGACTACCAGGCAGAAGGAACCAACATTTCAGGATAATGATAACCTATCATCCTTAGTGGCTGGGCTAGAAAGCTCTGAGGCAGGTATAAGGGATTGTTAAGGGAAGGAGGATCACAGGTAGGACTTAGAATCAATGATGTCAGAACCACTTCTTACCAGCCCAACCCTTGTCTCGTCTCCTTGCTTTGGATCATTTTTCTCTATTGGCTGGGGATAATAGCCACACTAAATCCTCAGGTTCCTTAAACATCTTACTATGAGAATGAGAGCTATATTAAGTCCTAGTGGAAGTAGGAAACTTCCACACACTGGGTAGCTTTTTAAAATAGAAGTTTAGCCTCTTAATGATTCTACAGACTAGCAGGCTCAAGTCAAGATGTCAACAGTGATACATTCTCTTTAGGGCTATAGAAGAAAATCTCTCCATTTCTTTTAGCTTTTGTGTTTTGAGCAATCATTTCGGCTCCTTGTATGGGTGCTTGTAGCATCATGGAAGCCAGTCTCCATCCCTAAGAGGCATTTTCCTCATGTCATTCTCCTTCTCTCATTCTCTAAGGACACATCAGAATATGTCAGATTATCTCTAGTCATAGCAGAATAGGGTCTACTGTTGTGTAACAATATCCTCTGAGAGAAAGCCTTCCACCTTGGAGGAAGCTCCTTAAGACCCAGGATGTTCTAAAGCAGTGGTTCTCAACCTATGGATCTTGACCCCTTGGGGGGGGTCTTAGATCAGATATATTGCATATCAGATATTTAGATTATGATCATAACAGTATCAAAAGTACAGTTGTGAGGTAGCAATACAATACTTTTATGGTTGTGGGGTTGCTACAACGTGAGGAACTGTATTAAAGGGTCGCAGAATTAGGGGGATGAAACATTCCATCCTGCAGGGAAGCTATCCTAGTCAGGATTAATGATGCTGTGATAAAACACCATGACCAAAGTGACTTGGGGAGGAAAGGGTTTATTTCAGCTTACACTTCCAGGCAACAGTTCATCATGGAGGGAAGTCAGGGCAGGAGCTCAAACAGGACAGGAACCTGGAGGCAGGGGCTGATGCAGAAGTCATGGAGGAGTGCTGCACTGGCTTGTTCAGCCTGCTTGCTCCCTTCTTCCTTCCTTCCTTCCTTCCTCCCTCCCTCCCTCCCTCCCTCCCTCCCTCCCTCTTTCTTTCTTTCTGTCTTTCATTTTAAGACAGGGTTTCACTGTGTAGCTCCAGCTGTCCTAGAATTAATTCACTCTGTAGAACAAGCTGGCCTGGAACTCCCAGATGCTGGGATTAAAGACCTGTGCCACCACTGACCAGCTCAGCCTGCTTTCTTATAGAATCTAGGGCCACCATCTCAAGGATGGTACCCACAATGAGTCATCCTCCAACAGTCACAAATTTAAAAAATACCATGCAGCTGGATCTTAATGGGGGTATTTTCTTGAGGCTACCTCCTTTGAGATAGTTGTAGCTGTGTCACGCCGACATGAAACTAGCCAGCACAGAGGCTTATTAAGCTAAGGAAATAAACAACAGAAAGGCGTCAGGAAATTTCTGAAGCTGACCCAGACTCAGTAGATTCTTTGTCAGAAGCCATCTGGAAAGTCTAGGGCAAGTAAGTGAGTTTTCTGGAGATGGCCCATCATTTTGTAAGGCTGTGATGGATGCAGTCTGTGATGCATGGTCCTCAGAGAGTTCACTGCAGGCTGATATGCCTTTCCTGTCACTATTACATAGCCTAAGGATTCCTGGGCATCAGCACACCCTATCGGGCAGATTTCCCTCAGAATCAATATGAGGATGTACTTTCATGTAGTAATGCTGTGTAGACAAATTGATGACTTCATAAATCCTGATAATGATTTTATAGAATTCCTAAATTGATACAAGTAATCTCAAGTCCCTATGGGATAAAAAACTGCAAATAGAGTTCTGTAAACCTTCATGTGTCGTGGGCTATTTGCACTAGAAAAACAAAGCAGGCTTGGAACAAATTTACAATCAAAGAAAATATGTTTCCTAGCTTAGAAATGAGGCCACTGTAGGGTAACTAAAGGTCACAAACTGGGAATGGGCAATTTATTGTAGGTGCAAGGACAGAAAATAAATGATGGACCAGTTTATCTATAGAAGACTTCAAAATGATAAAATACATATCAGATGATTTGTCTCTTGACAAAATCATGCTAACTTATGACATGAAACTATTGCTTTAAACTTATAATGAACTTATGGAGCTAGTAACAGAAGATGAATGTTTAGTCAGGTACTAGCCTTAGTGGAAAGACACGTAAACAATTCTGTTGTAACTCCTTAAGTTTTATTGATCTATGACATGAACTATTGCCTGAAACTTACTATGAACTTATGCAATGTAAAAATGCTTAGAAAACCATGTGACCAATTATTCTGAGAAAGTTTAAAAACTAAGAACAACAATAAAGTGTCAGTGCAGCCTTCTTCAGCTTCATCCAGTATGTGTGGGGTCTATGTGTGCCTGCCTTTCTCTCCCTCTCCCTCTCCCTCTCCCTCCCTCCCTCCCCCGTCCTTCCCTCCCTCCTTCCCTCTCTCTTTTCTTTTCTCTTCTTTTTTCCTTTTCTCTCTGGATCACAAAGAGGTAAGGAACTCTAAGCCTTTCACCTAGCTGGTGAGGGGCCTGAGTCAGAGAAAAGAACCCAAAGTAACTAAGTTTCTTTTTCTCTGCTGCTATCAGCAGGAACTAATTGACAAGCCAATAGCTTTTGGCTCTGAATAGCAAGAAAGAGCTCATTGCCAGAAGCCAGTAGCTTTGGGCCCTGTCTCTGAAGCCATACCCCTTCACTGCCTTCCAACTGGATGGTGGGTTAGCTTCAGCAATTCTTTCCTCCCCAAGAGTATATAAGCCACAAAGATAGCTGAGAGATACTATCAGAAAAGCTGGGTCACCTGAAAGAAGCAGAGTCAGGCTGAACTGCCTGGAAGAAATTCTCTCCAACTTGTTAATATGTTCAATGAGTTTCATGATTAGCTCTTGTGAGCCATTACCCATAGAGGTAGGCTTCTGATGACATCTTTGAGTTGTCTCTCTTCCTGGAAATAACCCCTCACCCATTCTCCTGGAAATAACCCCAACATAACTCATTGGTTCACTACATTGACTTTGGTAGTATCTTTACTTTGATCTTTTGTGAATATCACAAAACTATCACCCTCAATATGTTAGTCAACCTCTTCACGTTACTACAGTGAGAATACCTGAGACAATTCACCAAGAAAGGTTTTATTTTGACTCATGATTCTGGAGGTTTCAGTCCAACCCTGGGCATCTTCATGTCTTTGGTCCACACTGGTGGAAGCCAAACAAGCTGCTTGGATCATGAGCCATGAAGAGAAAATATGAGAAGAGGAAGAGAGCATACTCTCACAATCCTGATTGAAGGCATTCACAATGACCTAAGGATATATCTTGTACAGTCTGGAGAGTGATCTACAATATGTGTAACTCTTGTTTTGAATGATTGAGTTTATTAAGTATAAGGCAAGTAAAAGTAAAATAATAATGAGTAATTGAAAGAAGCCAGAGACAGGTAGCAAAAATTATCACTCTAGGTACTTACAATGTCTAGCAGAGACTACTGGAGTCCACCTGAGAGTAAACAAAAGGCAGCAGCATCAAATCAGGAGCTCATCAATACCCAGAAGGATTCAACTTTGGAAGCAGCACCATTCACCATTGCAGCAGCCAGCTAGACGTACTGAGAGTCGGGGACCTTCAGAGTGAGGCTTGCAAGTAAAACAACAAATAGCAACATATAGGTAACATTATCAAATCAACACTAGCAGTTATTGAATAGAAACCTACTGAGGAAGCTGAGGCAATCAGCTAGAGTTCTTGATCCAAAGAGTTTTGGGCAAAGAGTCCCCTCTGTCTTACTATAGATAAGTTTCCAGACTTCCCTCTCTTCTGTAGGCATTTTGATATTGTATGGTAAACAATGGTAACTGTGGTTAGAAATAGTTCACCTTTCAGCTGTTCTCAAGAATACAACTCTTTCTTTTTCTTTTGTTTCTTTTGTTGTCGTTTGCTTGTTTGTTTCAGGTGTTGTTGTTTTCAAAGCGAGGTTTCTCTGTGTAGCCTTGGAACTCATTATGTAGACCAGGCTAGCTTTGAACTCACTGAGAGCCCCTATCTTCTGCCTCCTGAGTACTGGGATTAAAGATGTGCACTAGAGCTGACTGGCTATAATTGTTTCTTAAATTTACTCTTATATATGTGTATATTTCTGTGCCTTAGTGTACGTATGTGCACCATGCATGTATCCTTGGAGGCCAGAAAATGGCAATGGATCTCCCAGAATTAGAGTTACAGTCAGTGCTAAGCCATCTGAAATGGGTGCTGGGAACTAAACCCCCGTCCTCTGGAAGAACAGCAAGTTTCCTTATCTGCTGAGCCTTCTCATCGGCTTCCATCACATTTTAAATATACTTAGCTGCTTCCTAGCCTTATTTCTTGTTATGCACTAGGAGACCATCCTGCCTAAGATGGGGAGTTTTGAAGAAGACAAAGGAGAGTCTGCTGGCTCCCAGAGTCTACTTTCGGTATGTTGCAACACTGCATAATGATTTACCAATAGAATGTACATTAAAACCCTTCTGCTAGCCCCCTCTTCCTAAGGATCCCATCACTTTCTGACAGCACTTCCCTTGACATCCAGCTATCATTCAGCACAACAGCCTTTGGGAAACATTATTGGCATACATGCCATAGCACTGACCAAGTGTGACCTCACCCTAATCGCAGCCTGGTTTACAGCCGCAGAGATTCTATTTCCAAAGAAGACTCCACTCACAGATACCAAGGATTAGAACCTCAATCCATCTATTGGTAGAGGGGCACAATTTAACCTATAACAGGAGGCTACGCTACCTCTCCAAATTCTAAAGTCAAGGAAGTGTCTAATCTAAGCTACATGCCCATTGCTTTAGCTTCCTACCATGTCACAGGATGCTCAATCTGGGTCACATACTGGAGATTACGAAGAATCCAGAGATGGGTGGTGGTGGGCAATGATTGTAAAATATTCAAAAATTTCATGAAATAGAGAAGGAATTCTTCAAAAAACAATCCAAGAATACAGTTTATAGCATACTAAAGTATAGTAGTCCATTGAAAATACAATTTACCACAGTTCCAAAGCAGAAGTTAAATTATTGTATTGTTTTGTTTTTTAGTGTTACATTGTTATGAATTTGCTTTTAGGGTTCATTGTATTAGGTGTATTGGTATGGAAATCTTAGTGACAGATGCCCAAACTACTATTAAAAACATCTGCTTTAAAACATTACTAGGGGTTGGAAACATGGTTTGTCCTTTCAGAGCACTCTCTGCTCTTTCAGAGGACCTGAGTCAAGTTCCCTACATCATTTGGTTCACAGCTGCCTGTAACTCCAGCTCCATTGGATCTGGTACCTCTGGCCTCCAAAAGGTACCTGCTCTCATGTGCACAAATCCACATTCAGATGCATGCGTTTATATATACACTTAAAAATAAAACTTAAAAAACATTCTTAGAATCAACTTTTCAGGTACATAGATTTCCTGACTCTAGAAAGAATATCAGTGCTCCTTAATAATATCTGAGGCAAAATCATCATAAATTCATTTTAGAAATATTTGCGGTGGAACTGAAGGATGTCTCAGTGGTTAAGAGTACTTCCTGCTCTTCAAAAGGACCTGAGTTCAATTTCCAGCAATCATATCCTGCACCTCATGGCACACACACACACACACACACACACACACACACGATTACAAACTGTAGATATATACCAGAGCATTTTTTAAAAATGTTCTGAGGACTTGGCTTGCAGGTAAGGGACTATATGGTCTTTCAATGGTTTTTTAAAGGGTTATTTTTATTATTTTTAATTATGGATAGATGTATGTCTCTGCATGTGAGTTTGTGCATATGAGAGCAGGTACCTTTGGAGGCTAGAGTATCAGATGTTGGATCTGGAGTTACAGTGCTATCGCTTAGTACCTTGGAATGAACCTGGAGTTGGAGAAAGGCCTTAACATAAAATGAGATCATACGGGTGCGTCTGAGCCCAATGTGACAGGTGTGACTGTAAGGAGAGATTATGACATGCACAGACTAAGTGAAGACATCGAGGAAAGACAGCCATCTATAAGCCAAGAAGGGAGGTCTTGGAAGACATCAGCCCTGCCAATCCTTGAGCTCGACTGTGTAGATTCTGGCATTATAAGAAAAAAATATTTCTTTGTTTAAATGCTTCCACCCCCAGGCTCTACTTCCCAAATCTATGGTACTTTGTTGTGACAAGCTGAGTGAGCAATTATGGCTCTATGGACATTTAGAAGATTAATATGGAGAAGGCAGGCAAAGGTCCAGTCACAGAATTTCCCTGGAACACGCCTCTAGCATTCTGGGGCAGACAGCTTTAGAGACTGGTATAGCTTGGCTTAGGCACGTCAGTGACAATTTCTGTGAGTGCAAGTTTTCAAGGCTTGGTTCCACTCATGTCAAATCAGGCTTGGAGAACCGTTTGTTTGAGGCTTCAGAGAAATAAATATTGTTCTTTTTTTTTGATAATCCCATTGACAGAGAGCTTTGTATCTGTATATAGGATGTGGAAGAAGAGAAAGACCCTGGATGGGCTGACAACCACCTTGTATTTGTGCGCCAAGATGATTTACTGTGAATCAGTCTCACGAAAGGCAGAACATATAAGGAAACAATCCTCATAGACACTGGTGAGTTCCACACTAAACTTAGATATCTATGCAATTACATTAGCCTATCAAGGAAGGCCCTTTCTTAAGTAAGTCTATTACTATACCAGAAAATATCCAACTGTAATGGTTAAAAACTTTTGAAAATGAAATACACATTTATTACTTTTGTAATAAACAGAAAAAAATAGCTAAAAGCAACCAATAACATAAAACCACCCAAAAATCATTTTTTAAAAATTCTATAAGAACAGTAAGAGAGATGATGTTTCTCCAAAATAAAACTCCTGCAATTATAACAAGCTGTAGTGTGTACAGGGAACCACACAGTAAGCCCTATACTATACGGAATGGAACATGTTACATGAAGTATCTCACTAATCCACATGGGAATCCCATAAAGAGGAATTTAGAATACTCACATTTTACAGATAGGGAAATCTCAGAGGTTTCAAGGGTTTAAACACTGTTCAATCTTGCACAATAAGAACAAAGCGAAACAAAGATGGAATCCTACTATCCCTGAGTCCAAAGCAGGCCTCTGCGGCAGTCTAGACACAAAGCTGAGATTCTGATCCCTATGCCACCTTGCAAGGGAGGAGGACTGATCAAGGATGAGGAAACGGGCATTCACAGAACATACAGATCACAGCAAGCAAGACCATACAGCTAGCGATTATGCAAAAAGGTGAACTGCAGGGCACTGGGTGCTATGTCTCAGAGATTAACTGGCAAGATGATGGATATCTGGAAGGGAATGCCAAAGCTTGGCGCTCAAGAGGCCTAAATTACTAGGTTCTCATTTTCTTTTTGTTTCTGAAGAATGAAAACCCAGAGGAGCTTTGGAGCGAATCCAAGTCAAAACAGCAAGCGATTGGCAGCAGCATAAGGAGGACACAGGTCTTCTACACACTCGTGGCTTTTTTTTTCCCCAAGTGCACAGCCCTGTGGTTGGTGAGCCGTGTGGAGAGGGTGACTGCTGAAAGTGTGTGGCTTGGGAACTTGCCGTCCTCATGGAGATCCAGCACTGAGAGCCTGTGCATCTCATTTTCTTCAGAGGAGAAAAACTCTCCTCTCCTGCCAGTGGCTGTGTAGGAACACGTTTCCTCTATGGGACACGGGACACTTGCTACACCAAGTTAACTCTCTTCCCAGAGAATTTGAGTTGTGGCTACTTTGGTATTGAATTTGTCATTTTCACTACAGAGATTAGCATTACCCTCTACTGTTCACAACGTAAGACCCTTAATCAACAAGAAGCTCTAACCACAGACACTAAGATGTACTCGGTTAGACTTTGGCTCCTAAATGTCTCTTGGTGCATGCACTTTCCCTGATGGTTTAATTTTTCTTGTGAGGTTTATGATTTTTGGTTTGGTTTGGTTTTTGTTTGGCTGGTTTTGTTTGCTCATTTGTTTATTTGAGGTAAGGTTTCTCTATATTGATAGCCCTCTCTGTCTATCTGTCTATCACTATCTGTCTATCAGTGTGTAGACAACTGTCCTCATTGTATAGATCTACATAATGTGTCCTCGCTGTGTAGATCAGATTGGCCTTGGACACACAGAAATCCACTTGCCTTTGATTCCTAGTGCTGGTATTGAAGGAGTGCACAATCACATCTGGCTCTTCTTGTGAGATGTGAGAACCTTTGCCTAGTACTTCCTCAGCACTAGACTCCTCTATTGGAGGAGTCATCACTTTTTTTGTTGTTGTTAGTGTGGCTGGGGAAGACTCACTCTATACTTACCTCCATGTTGGATCTTGATCATATTCTACATTAGTCTACATCAGACTATTTACTATGAGATTGCATAAAGTGTTGTCACAAGACCTAGCATAGACCAATGAGAAGCTGCTATCATATAGTCTTTTACCCCCCCCCCCGTAAGAAAATGCCATCTTGGACTTTGCCATGAAACCATGGCACCTAGAGCAGACCATACAGTAGAATCCAGCTTCCTGGTTATGCTAATGAGGATATACTAACATTCCCAAGTAGATCGAAACAAGAAGGGTGGGGAGACCCTCCCTTGAGATTTCTGCTTTGTTCCTCTGCTCCTCCCCAGCCAGTGCTAGTGATCTTTGGAGAGGCTAGTAATATCCAGGAAGTGAAAGGTTAATTAAAAGTAGGACTCAGGAACGCAGCTTCTGTGGCAGTCATCCTTGATGATGTGGAACCTTGTGGTGATGCGGCTGTCTTGAGATCACCTATACTTTTGTAAATAATGCCTCATTTGTGGTCTGAAGGGAAGCCCAGTGAGCTCATCGCTCTCACGGGGTTAGACTTCGGTGAAATCCTACTTTGGCTTGTTACTGGTGCCCATTTAAGGTGAGTAGGCATTTTAAAGCACACATTTACATATGTGGCTGAGGCTCTCACTCCCTTCCAGCAGGATAATAATTAAACTACAGAGTAGTCACTAACAGTTTGGGCCCCATAAGAGGTATTCTGGAGGGAAAAAGACAATTAACTTATTTTGTAGCCAAATGCCACAGAGCCAGGCTACTAGATCCTGGCCTCTAAAGATTTGTCTGGCACCTAGTCCAGCCACTCTGTGCTGTAGCACAGGAGCCTTGAACACACCGCAGTTTAAAAGACTATGTATACATAAAGTTCTGGAAGTTGGGCTCCCTTCCAGACGAGCCTAACCTAATGGGACAAGGCCCTCTCATGCTAATTAGTCGTTCTTTCTTTTGACTCCCAAGAATGAATTCCCAGGTTCACCATGTCAGAGTAAGAGGGCATAGTAGACCCAAGTGACCCTCCAAAGACCAGCTTAGCTAGCATCTGTAGTTCTGGCAAACCTACTTGAGAAGATAAAGTCAAGAATTATTTATATGGGCTTATAATTTTGGAGGTTTAACCCAACCAGTCCACATGGTTAGTTCTTGGGTCCCTTCATTCTGGGCCTCTAGCAAAGCAGAACACCGTGGTGAAAGATGCACGTGAAAATCACCTCAAGCAGCTAGAAGAATGTAAGAGACAGAAAGGGTTGGGGGGGGGGGGAACTTAAGAGAAGATAGAGCCCTCAAGGACAAGCAGCCAGTGATTTCCTTCCTTCCTGTCAGGCCCCATCTCCAGCTGGATCAGCAGAACACACAATCCCCTTTGGTGGGTACTTCCCACCCAAACTGACAAATGTTCCTGTGAATTGAGACCAACATACTCATTAAAGCTAAAGAGAGTTAAATAATAAGTAGAGACAGCAGTAATTCAAGTTCACTTATTCTCCTGCTTGGTCTTACCAGAAGTTCAAATCACATTCCCCACAATTGTATTATAACATAAAACACTAAGTATCAGTTTGCTTGCTTAACTGTGTTTTGGCCTGGATTCCTCAGGACATTAAGTCTCTATTTTCTGGGCTACTTAAGTTAGAAATGTCAATTTTGTTGATTTTATTTGTGCTTTATGTCATATTTAGATGTGCTTTAAAAGGTTTCAGTGAAACTATTACAAATAAAATAAACTGAAATCCAGCGTTACAGATCTAGCTTGCTTTGCTATCAAGAATTTCCGCTCCACTAATTAGGGAGTTACAGCACTCTCATCATGCCTTAAATGATTTCAAAGAATGGCCTTCATCCATGTACTCCTCAAGAACAAGAACCAAGATGTCTTGGGGGTTGGGGGGCGGCTTATTTACTTGGAAGTGAAGCACAAACCTTTAGGAGAAAGTCCTATTCTAACATCTTCAATGTGTCTTTTGTTTTATGTCTGTTTTAGCTTTTGGAGAAAACTGATCATTTCCAGAGGCCTTCAGATAAGCATCTTTGTTACACATGCTGACCATGTCTGGAAGTGTTCCTGTCCACCATATTAACTTTCAGAATATGACCATGAACCAAGAATGCTACAAAATACACCCATCATTTTTCCACCTTGAACTATATGACCTTAAACTAAGTATGATCAAAAATGTGCCTCCCCTTATATGTATAGGGTCCCTAAATAAAGTCTCCATGCTCCCCTCATCCGGAGAGAACAACGCTTTGGAATCACTCCAGTGTGCCCTCTATGTGCTACAGACAGGAAGCTTTTCTCCAGTCTTTCATCTCCTGGTTGTGCTCGCCGGCTTTGCACTCAGAGAGACCTCATTCTGCTCATTACAGTGACACCGTTTGAGTTGCCAGAAAAGGCCCCATCTGAGGGCAGCCCCCATTCCAGACATCTCCATTATGGAAGCTAAAACCTTCCTCTGGTTATTGAAGTGTTCACATTGCGATTTCACTTTCTTGCAAGCAGGAGCTCCATCTGATATAACGGAGTCTTCCAGTATGACCTAAACGGAACGCTCCAAGATGTGGATCCTTTTAGGCTGGACTAGTTCCATCATCTTGATGTAAGGTACATCCTTTCACAGTGCTTGCTGCTGCTTCTAAGACACTTTCCTACTCTTTATTTTTTTAATGGGTGGTTTTCTGTGTCAACTTGATACAAGCTAGAGTCACCACAGAGAACAGAACCGCTGAGAAATCGCCTCCATGAGATCCAGCTGTAAGGCATTCTCTCAATTAGTGATCAGTGTGGGGCGAGCCCAGCCCCTAGTGGGTGGGGCTATTCTTGGGTTGGTGGTCCTGGGTTCTATAAGAAAGCAGGCTGAACAAGGCATGGGAAGCAACCCAGTAAGAAGCACCCTCCATGGACTGTGCATCAACTCCTGCCTCCAGATTCCAGCCCTGCTTGAGTTCCTGTCTTGACTTCCTCCAATGATGAATTGCAATCTGGAAATGTAAGCCAAATAAACCCTTTGCTCCTTAACTTGCTTTTTATTCATCACAGCAATAAGATGTTGACTAAGACAATTTCATAGAGTACATTAGAGTGAATGGCCCATTTTATTCCCCTTCTGGAGGAGGAGATAGTGGATATTAAATGTCTCTATTATCAAAACTGCCTTGTTAGGTTACATAGACCATTAGGGTCTTCCAATGCAATAACTGGGGGCAAAGGTGTCTTCTTAGGTAAAGGTCCCACCAATAACTTTCTTTGCTTTATTTGAGCTTCTGATATTTGTTGCTAGAGCTGAAATCTTCTTTCTACTCTCCTCCCCGCTTTCCTGTCTTTTGAAACTCTCCTGTGACTCACTTCCTCCCAATTTCTCTTCATTTTCTTGGATATTCTGGAGTCTTCACTGACTATATTCCACAGCTACTCAAATCCCTATCTCATACCATGTGACCTCCCTTCAGCAATCCTGTCCTCTTGCAGGCTTGTGGCCTCATAAACATCCATCTTCTCTTTTGTACAATCACCTTCAAACAAATAGAATCATACTCAAGCATTCATTACCGTGCAACAGCAGCTACGTGCTCTACTGAAGCTGCTGGAGTTTCGTGGGTCCAACAAACCTCGGCATCGAAAGGCATTTATTAGCCCAGTGGTTCTCAGTTGGCGTCTATGAGTGCCAAGTAGTATAAAACATTAGGATCTAAGTGCTATCTCATTATTTATATGAGTCACTGACTTTGAAAATGAAAGCAGAAATAAATACGTAGAACTATTTTTAAACCAAGAGCATTTCTTTACCAATAAATATTTGTGACAGCGACAGCTCTCAGATCCAGATTGTATAATGAACTACTCCAAGTCAGTATGAAAAGCTGGCACCTGAGCGGGCGCTCTACAAATGAGAGCGTTCAAATGTTGGTTAAGTATATGAAAAACCACATGAACTCATAACTCACCAAGAAGATGCTAATTAAAACCACCAGAAAGCAGAAAGGCAAGCAATTGAAATCCACACAGCACTGCTCAAGAAAACACAAGCAGCTATATCCATTTTCTAAAACCGCTAAATGTTTACTGAGCGTTTTGTTATCTTCTTGACATGCACAGCCCAGAGCTGAATGTGCACATGCGCACATCCTATGACACAAACCCAATCATAGGTCCTTGGTGAAATCAGTTCACTCTGAGTATTAACCCAGTTTTGGAGATTTAAAATCTTTATGAAATGTGATAAATTGTCTCAAATTTTTGTACTTCCTTTAAATTAAAAAAAAAAAGGCAGGTAAGTACACGCCTACCGTTTATGTTAAACAGTTTACCTCCCAAAGTTCACCCAGCCCTCCTGACTCTGGGGTAGGTCCAATCATTCCAGTTGCATAGATGGCTTAGTGAGACAGGCTAATTTGTCCAAGATCACACACTTAAATCAAGAAAAGAGATTCAAACGTGACCCTGGTCGGTTTCCATCTCTTTCCATCCGTCAGAGCTCTTCATCAGCTGTTTACCTTCTGCATTGCTTATTTTTTTCATGGCTGTGGTAAAACACCTGATAAAGAAACTTAAGGAAGGACTTTTGTCCCATGGGTTGGGAGATGCAGTCCATCATGGTGGAAAGGCCATGAAGACAGGCAGTCCAGGGTGGCAGAGGTATGCATCTGGGACGCACAGCCTCCCCATATCTCAGAGGAACAGAGAGTGGAGGATGGAGGGGGGGTAGGGCTGTGTCGTGGAACTCCAAGGCCTGTTTCTAATAACTCCCTTCAGCAAAATTGTTATCTCCTAAAGCTTCAACAATTTTCCAAAACAGTGCCACCATCTGGTTCAACACTTCACATCCAAACCACTGGGCTCAACATGGCCGTTGAACACAACTCCCAGCAGCATTGTTACCCACACAAGACCTATGCAACATCAAGACAGTTAGTCATTCCACTATGAATCCTTTGCCAGCAATCCCCTACAAGGGCCAGGAAGAGACGTGTCTCATCACACCCTGGTCCTGAGCAACAAGCTCCCTGGCCACCCTTAGCCCCATCTCCAAAGGGAGGCATCTGGATACTCCAAGTTCAGGTACCTTCTGAAGGGCTCCAAGTTGCTTTCTGCTTCTCATAGCCCTTTCCTTTGGGGGTTAATTCTATATGGACGTGTTTGAAGCAAGGCAACTGTAGTCATCTCCATGGACTGCATGTGTCTAATTACCACCAGGCATAATATTGATTTTGCATAGCCTTTATAACATCACATTAAGTTTGTTGCAAGCTTTATTTGATCTTGGCATTAAACTCTGCTCATGCATCCGCAGTCCATCTTCGTAACTAGTTGCCTGTGGAATATGGCCAATTGCTAACAATTTACACAAAATCAAAGGGAACACTGGCCAGAAGTGCTGGGCTATTAGCTCATACCCCAAATTAATTCTGAATGTGTAGCTGATGAAAGGAAACCACTACAAAGCTAAAAGGCCCCAAAGAAGTTGCAATTTCCTAAGCCAAATATCAAGAGGGAGCCATTAGTACATTTATGGATTGTGCAGTAATTTTCAACCTCTAAAGCTAAAGCTATTAGTCTAAATTAAATGATTTCTGTCTTGATCAAAGCTTTCAAGAAAAAAATAACATTAGGATTGCTTAAATATATATGAACTCTGAAAATGCTATTTTGTACTAGGAAAGGTAGCAAATATACTTTCAGATCCTAATAGCTCAATTCAAGATATGAGCTATTAGTAATGACTATGGTTTCTAAAAACTCACAGCTGGACTAGCTGTGTTTTTACATATATTATCTCATTTAAGTTTTCTCACAAGCCATAAATTAATGTAACTCTCCCCCTTTCATGATGGGGGATGTGAATATGGAGAATGATGAAGTAAGCTGCAAATTTTTCTCCCGTCATTTGTGGCATAACTCTTCACTCTGGGTGTTCCATAGGATTCTATACACACATACACACCATAAAAAGTTTTTGGTAACCACTCTGTATTAAGAGAAACCCCACTGGGGCTGGAAAGATGGCTCAGTGGTTAAGAGCACTGGCTGCCCTTCCAGAGGACCAGAGCTCAATTCCCAGGACCCATATGGCAGCTCAAAACTGTTGAACTCCTGTTCCAGGGCATCTGACACCTTCACATAGACATATACAGTCAAAATACTATTATACATACATATAAATAAATAAATAAATAAATAAATAAATAAATAAATAAATAAGAGATGCTACACTTATGTGAGGCATAGGGGATATCCATTCATCCATAAAGCATATGCTGCAATTCTCTTACATACTAGGTACTCTTCTGTTTCTCCAGCATGATTTCACACCGTCTTCCTCATAACTCTAATAGTACTGTCATTACCTTTGTTTCTCAGACAGCTTGCCTGAGACTAAGATGACTGAGAAAATAACATGCCCCAGGCCTCAGAGTTAACAAGCCACAGAGTGGTTTTTTCATCGTTGGTCTTGGGACCCCTCAGGAAAGGGCCATACTGATACATCGGTGGACGGAGTCATACATGTCGGGCTGGCAAGTATTTGATGTAGTGAGACTGTGGGAAGAAGCTGGATCAGGGCCCAGTGGCCATGCTTACCGAAACGAGTAAGGAATTTGAATTTCCCAAGAGGTGGAGAGAGAACAAGACTAGCTGCTGGATAAGGAAAAGAGCATGGAGGGAAATCCTCAGAGCATAGCCAAGTGGAACTTCAGAGAGAATAAACCCTGAGCTATAGATACACAACCTCCATCTTTCCCAGAGTTCACCAGAGCACTGTAAGCAGAGTCTACCCAGCCTGCAGATAGATATGTGAGGAGGTTCTTTTACAGCAAGTCACTGCATGACCCTGGATCTGGATTCTAACCAGGAAAAAACAAGAGGCTACTCTCATGGGCACAGGAGCCACCAGCTCTCCCAACTTAGACCTCCCATCCCAAGTTTTATAAGTAATTCACAGGAATTATTTCAATGACCTCATACTAATCACATTTCCACTGAGCTATGTGTTCTTTAGTACCAGGGACTTTTAAAACACCAGAAAAAGATTTATTACTAGTTATTTGAGACTGAATTTCTATACTGCTTGCTGTGAAGGTTGCCTCTCCTTATTAACATGTTAAATCCCTACTACACCCTGGCAAAGCAAGTATAGTGTCGGCAGCATTTTCAGTGGAAGACAGACTGAAACAGAGAGAAGGCACATGACTGGTCAAACCACACAGGTGCTGGTAAGAAGCTCAGCTGGCTTTAAACCCCGGTCATATGGCTCTGGAGCCCCAAATCCAGATTTTACACTAAGCTGAACCGTGCAAGGATCTGCTATGGCAGGAACCACAAAGCCCTTAATCCCCCCACCTCTCCAGTTCTAACTTGACAGTATCTACACTGTTTAATTCTTCCTCGAAGCAGATGCAACTGGCAAGGCAGATAAAGTCAATGGGGTTGTTCAGGTGGCAGCTTGGCTGTTGCTGGACTGTGATTTTGAGATATTTTCCCTATGTTCATACAGGAAAAGACCTCAGAGATAAATTTAAACCGTATGGTTCCTAGGTCCCTCACTACTTCCCCCACCTGTCTACATGGATGAGTAGGCTCAACTGCTGTTGACTTACCTGGTAGTCCAGGGCAAACTGTTTGGTGATAAGAATAAAAAATTATATGCCTGTCCAGAACATAGACCAAGGCAAAAAAAAATATTTGAGATAGCCTTCATTATGTTTCCCACTTTGGTTTTGAACTCCTAGCTCAAGTGATCCTTCTATTTCAGCCTCTTGAATAACAGGGGCTACCGGTGCTCTCTCTTCCTCCTTCCCCTCCTCCTTTTCTGCTTCCTCTTCTTCTTCTTCCTCCTTCTAACTTTTAATCTTATTGTTCTAGCTTGGTCTGGGGTATTGAATCCAGGCTCTTGTACATTCTAGACCATCTATACCTAGTTTTGTATTAAGCACTTCAAGAACTCAAAATAGGCTGAACTATTCAGATTTCAATGTTGGTGTAAGTTGAAATTTCTTCCTCCAGGCAAAGTAAACCACATAACATCAGGAGTGGAGAATCCTTAATAACTTCTCTGACATCTACTTTGCTTTCACTTGCTCTAAACAAGATTTACTCTTCACAAATGAAACTCCAGGAAGCTCCTTGATTAGGGTACAGTAAGGTCCATCGCTTCTTTTTACAATTTACAATCATCGGTGTGGCTGGAGGCAGGCAAATATTAGAAGAATCATTAGCTTTGGGAGCCATTTTGCAATCACATTAACCCACTTACTTAGCAATCCCATAGTGAATAAACATTGGGGGCAGGGGGGATGGTCTGAGGACACAGCTGCACAGCCACATCTGGAATAGCCTCTGGAACCCTAGGGGACCCATCTGCCACTAGAGTGGTGCCTCATTGATGCCATGGAAGTGCAGCTACCACATTGAACACCCAAGACAGAAATGTTCATGTTGTCCTGCCCTGGCTGAGAAGCATAGGACTGGTATTTCCTTAAGTACAAGGAGCCAGAGTCTACACTCCTGACTGAAAGCATTACTGCTAGAGTAGTGAAAGGACTAAAGGTGCCTGGGCATCTGTAGTAGACCGAACCCTGACCTCCTACTGGGACATGCTTCATGAGAGCGAGGTGGGAACTGTTATTCCTGTTTCACAGGTGAGGAGATGAAGATGCACAGGCATGAGGCTCACATACGTACTTAAGGTCAAAGACGGGACTTGAATGTAAGTAGATTTTGTCTCAGCACCCATAATCTTAACCATCCCCTGCCCTGCCTCCCAAGGGAATGGCAAAGAAGAGCAGACCCAGCAGACTCTACAGCACTCCGCCTGGCTCACACCTCAGCAGTCACATTTCTAACAACCTGATGAGAGGAAAACACATCTGCTGCAGGAGATGCGGAGAGCACACCAAGGATGTGCTTACCAGACGGTGCGGTGCGACACTCTACTGCCAGGCTGAGAGCTCTGCTTCTCTCACTTGTACTTTCCCGTCTTCTCCTCTCCATCCCAAAAGGCAAGATAAAGGTCATCCCACTGAGTTATGGTGTGATCAGGGGCAATTATTGTGAGTTATCCTTTCTACAACTTCCCTTCTTTGGGATTCTCCTCTCTTCTCTCTCTCTCTCTCTCTCTCTCTCTCTCTCTCTCTCTCTCTCTCTGTGTGTGTGTGTGTGTGTGTGTGTGTATGAACATGTAGGAAATATATATTAAAGTTTCTAGAAAATGATATTCAACGAAAACTTTTTCTCTAGATTTGGAGGAGGAGGAAGAATGTGATAAAAAAATACATTGCATAAAGTCCTCAAAGAATAAATAAATAAAATTATTCTTTAAAGATAAATTTCTTCTCATCAGGTTCCTGTCCACATTGTTGCCATCCTTAGTCCGGATTAGTACATGTCATAGCCACTGTTCTATTGCTGTGAAGAGACACCATGACCAAGAAAACTTTTACAAAAAAAAAAATCATTTGACTAGGGGCTGGCTTACAGTTGCAGAGGCTTAGTCCGTTACCCTCATGACAGAAATCAGACAGGCATGATGCTTAAGCAGGAGCTGAGTGCTACATCCTGAGTGGGCAGAAGGGGAGGGAAAAAGTAAGGGAGAGGAGAAGGAGAGGGAGAGAGTCTGAGCCTGGCTTGGGCTTTTGAAACCTCCCATCATTAATCACTTAAGTGAAAGCACACTCCCAGTGACACACTTCTCCAACAAGGCCACACCTCCTCTTTCTTCTAATCCTTCCAAGGAGTTCCACTTCCTGGTGATTAAACATTCAAATATATGAATATATTTGTGGGCCATTCTTACTCAAACCATCACAGTACTGTCATGTATATTTTAGATTTTATTGTATGTGTAAACTGTTGAAGTATTCGTCCTCTCTCCGTCCTGCCCATTCTCATGGTGTCTTTTAAAGATGAATAATCTGGGGGAACATATTCTTTCTCCTTTTATGCCTGATAGCATCCCTTTTTTTTTTTACTATAATTTACTTAATCAGTCCCTTATCAATGAATACTGATTATTTCTAATCTCTGGCTACACTTAAGCTAATATTTTAATTTTATGTCTGTACCTTAATTGGCTTTAATGCAGAGAGAAGAAAGGAGATAAGATCCCAGAATTCCAGCATCACCTTCCGCTAAACATTGTAGTAAAGGAAAAAAATAAAACACACTCAAAAGTCTCACTGTAAAAAAAAAAAAATCTTACTAAGTAATGGGAAAATGTCGTGTCTATTCACCCTACCAGAGCACATTTCTCCTCAGACCAGAAAATAAAAACAGACTAAACTAAGTCATCTCTCTGCATGTTATATCTTAGAACCATTTTAAAAGTAACAGACCTCTTCAACTTTTCATTGTACTTTTAGTAAATTTATTAAGGTAACTCAAAAGTTAACCTAGCACAGCTTAGCAACTCAAGCGCAAGCAAGGAGCCTTCCCTTCCTAGGCTGGGGCAGTAAAGAGCCAAAAAACAAGGTCTCTACTAAAATATTTTGTCCCAACCCCTGCTCCATGCCGACAGAGGTAGTCCTCTAAGACATGGGAACGACACACCAGTGCTAGATTTGTGTATTCTTCTCTGCAACTTCCTTAGGGTTCTTGCTAGAGAGAGCTATGTTAATTAGCCACACCTTTACATGAGTCTAACACTAAGCAATGAGTTAGGAAATGCCCTTGACTTCTGACATCTTTGCCTTGCCCAAATTTAGTTACTGTTCTCAACTCTCTCCTCTGCATGTTCAGTCATTAATACCACCATTTGCATCACCTCAGCCAATGACTGGACAAAGATGGTTTAAATAAATAACCCAGCTTCCATGCCACTTGGTTGAGATAACATAAGAAATACATTTTCTTTTTTTTTTATTTATTTTTTCTCAAATTGTAATTCATTTACACAGGGGTTATAAACACAGAAAGGCAGGATGTGGGGAAGGGAATGACACTGGAGTGTGGGTGTTCAGGGGGAATACAGATATCTTTCAGAACCAGGTATCGGCTGGGTAAAGGTTCAGGGGACAAGTCACTGTGACTCTGCCTATGACTCACTTGTCCTTATCTAAGTTGGTATTGTCTGCCAAGGCTACCTATTTACAAGGTCTATGACTTCTCAGGCTGGTAAATTTCCACAAAAGCTGTCTGTTTACATTAGCTTATAGCCATCTGTTTCAATGTTTTTTCCACTGAGACCCAATACTTGGTGTTAGTATACATGTATGACAGACCTATTGCTGATTTTAGGCCTATGGCTGATGTTAGGCCTTCAGTGTGTAAGCAGGGCTGCCCCTGACATCTCCTCCCTTCTCTAAGTATAGAAGGGCTGTGGCAATTCTAATCTTGCGAAGGGGGGGATAGAGGCCTGACCTTCAGTACTTGAAGGGGACCTTGTAATGGCTCCGGTCCCCCTGTCATTGTCCAGTGAGGCATGAGGGCCATATCCATCCCGATGTCTTTTTCCTGGAGAGGGAATACTTTTGGCATCCACCTCTATGCAGTCAGGGTTGTCCCTCAGGGAACCCAGAGAGATATTTTTATCTTTTATTAAATACATTTTGAACTGTTTTCCAAAGTTCTCCAGTAGGACTATGCCTGTTCTGGTAATGCACGTGGATAGTGTATCAATCCCTGGCTTCTCTTGCCTGTTGGTCTTGAAGAGAAAATAGCTTGCATATTGTGTGGATGTACCACCTGTCAATTAAAAAGCCTATGATAGGCAAGAAATAAAATTAGGACATCTGGGAGGCAGAAAGGATTCTGGGATAGAGCCAGGCGGGGGAGACTCTCAAGGAAAATGTAATAAAATGGATATAGAGTACCAGAGCATAGGTAACCAGCCATGTGGCAGAATGCAGGCTACAATAAATGGGTTATTTTATGTATGTATCCTGAAGTCAAAGAAGTACTGGAACACATTCTAATGTATCTGATCCCAGGAATAACTGTGCGTGGGCAACTCTCATACACTTACATCTTGACAGTCACAGTAACGAGAAAGTCAAATCCCTTCGAGATGTCAGCCTGTGATAGCTCATTGATTAAAAAGCCTATGCCAACTTCTGACTACAGTAAAGAATAGTCGTATAGAAGAGGAGATGATGATATGGATGATATACAGGTGTGGGATTGTAGATACTATAGTTGGATCTGCCTCTAAAGAGCAATCTCCATTTGCCAAGGTCACTACACTCAGGCATGTGGAGGGCCATAAAATCTGAGGAAGTAATGTCTGCAGAAGTATTCTCAACCATCAACTGAAGAAGCTGGAGAAGAAATAACCACATTTGACTTCTTCTCAAGTGAGGAAAGTGTGCTCCATGGTGGCTCTCGGGGTTTTAGAAGTTAAACTACAGTGCCATGACAGGGATAACTTTCCTGATAATACCACTTTTATGGGCCAGTTTTCCCTGCCGACTCAGTTTCCTGGTTTAGTAATAATTTCTATTACTGGTGCCCTGAGTGGACTAGGCACATGGGAGTTGTGTAAAGATGTGCTACCAATTTATGATCAAAGGACAAAGTATTGTAATTAACAAGTGATTGCCCTTATTGTATGTAGTTTGGGTCCAATGCACAGCCTACATCAAACCATACAAGGATATTCTTCTGAGATTGTTTCAGATCTGGGTGCAAATATCCAGCTCTGCTCAAATACTGACACAGAGGCAAAGAGGCACCACACAACTAAAGAATAACAGTGGATGCTGAACAGGTACACAGATGCTTACAGGATTGTGGAAATAGCAATATAAGGAGAGCTGAATTGTTGGGTGTAGTTGAATCTTCTCATCTTTATGATGAGCTTAGTGGCACACACACACACATACACACACACATACACACACACACACACACACATACACACATACACATACACATACACACCCCCACAGAGTCTGTAACTATGACTTTCCCATTACAAGAAGTAACAGAGCTCTAAGGGGCAGAAAAGGAGGAACATTTTCTCCACCACTGCCACTTTCTACACTTGCCAATATATCTTCACTCTATCGGTTGTTGTTTTTTTTTCTTTTTTTTCTTTTTTTTTTCTTTTTTTTTCCCCCAAAAGCATGCTGCAGAGATCCCTAAGGGTGCTGAGTAGGAACTTTGCAGGTTCAGCCAACAGTGAAAGACTTGGGTACTAAATGGTGATTGTTTATATTGTATTCAATAATCAGTTTTTCATGTTAACTTTGTTTGAAACGAACACCTCACTCACTGAAAGCACAGTTTGTAAACTAGCGACAGACATGATCATTTTACTCTTATATCAACCTCCAAGTTGCAGATAAGAACAGTGAGGTTCAAAGGCACAGACTAGATACCAGCCAGACTGCAATGTGCAACTGTGGTCCAGCCCCATGCCACACCCACCACTCTTTCCTCTACATTCCTCTGCATGTGAAAGGTGATGATGAAATGCATGGTGTAGCAATGGCTTGGCCATGAAGTTTGTTTGGATCACAAGGGGTCACAGAACAGTTTAGGATTTGGGTTCTTTCAGGAAACTCACCAAGTTCTTTTGCACGATGAGCTCTCCTCAAGGCAGCTGTCCTGAGAGCTGCCTTAATAGGACATGTCCCCACAGCTTGCTCTCCATGTCCTCACAGGTGAGCAATGCTCTCAAACATCAGCCTCTTATTGTTCCAATGATGATATGGAGAGAGAGAGAGAGAGAGAGAGAGAGAGAGAGAGAGAGAGAGAGAGAGAGAGAGAGAGCAGCCTTTGTGGCCTAAGAAGACAAGCATTGGGCTGGAGAGGTGGCTTAATGGATAATATTTTTTGCTATGCACAAGCATGTGGAGCAGAGTTTGGATCCCCCAGAACCCATGTAAAACTGACAGCATGAATGTGTAATCCCAGTTTCTCTATGGCAAGGTAGAAAGTGAGAGAGGAGAAGCCTTAGAACTTCCCAGAAAGTGTGAGGCACCAAGTACTTACCTCAAACAGGGTGGAAGGTGGAGATTAACATCAAAAGTTGTCCTCTGACTTCCACAACCATGGCATGGTATTCTTACTTTAAATATTAGTTTGGCAAGAAAATACAAGTTTAAGAAGTGTTCCTGTGATCTACTCTGTTCTCTCTCTCTCTCTCTCTCTCTCTCTCTCTCTCTCTCTCTCTCTCACACACACACACACACACACACACACACACAAAGTACTATGCCTTGCTTGAAAGTCTGTAGGTGGGCTAGGACAATCCTCCTACACACTGGGCTCAGTTCTGCTTCCTATAACTGATTCTAGGGTCTACGGAGAAAGGGCTGTAGCCACTGGCAGCATCCTCTTCCCTTGGCAGGTACACACGGCCAAGCAAACTATAGAAGCAATATTTAACCCTTGCCATATGCTAGCACATCCCACCTGCAAAGCAAGTCTAAGGGTGTGTCCAAGATTCAGACTGTCCCACGGTGCAGAAAGTGAATGAAGATTTTCTGGCTGACACCCCTGTCTCTCATGCCTGGTAAGTATGTGCTTCCCATGAGAGAGGGTGCTGTATGCCTTCACCCCTAATCCCCAATTAAGTCTCCCAATCAAGTCTCCAAACTGCCACAGACCTATCACCCTGATGGGACTTCTCCTGAAAGACTTGAGAGTGTGAAGTAACTGCATCCCAGTCTAGAGACCTTCAAGAAGGAATTATTCAGTCTATATAGGGGTAGTTCAAAAGCACTTTGCTCCTGTGACTTACTCAAACCCAGTCTTCGACACCCTGCTTTAACGGACCCAAGCTCTCCGTTCTAGTCGTTAGCTTTCTCAGCATCATGACCTAAAGGAATAAGTTAAGGGAGGAAGGCTTGCTTTGATTTTTTCATTTCAGCCCAAACCCACTTGCACCTGTGCACTTGGACCCGTCATGAGAGGCAGAAAACAGCTCAGTGGGTATATTAGCCACACTGAAGGCTAGGCCCCATGCCTCACAGGAGATGGCTAACACAAAGCTAACTCAACCTTATATTGATTTTGTGAGTATTTTTTGTCTTACTGTTCTTTTGTGTGTATATTATGTTTTCTGATTTTGTTTTTATGGGGTGTGTGTGTATGTGTGTGTTTCTTGTGGTGTTTGTTTGATTTGTTCTGGTTTGGTTGGTTGGTTGATTGGTTGTTTTTAAACCGACAGACAAAGAAAGGGTGAGGAGATGGGTGGGTGGGGAGGTAGAGGGGATCTGGAAGGAGTTAGGGGAGGGGAAACTAATCAGAAAATATTGTGTTTCAATTTAAAAAACATATTTTGAAAAAGAGTACAGGTTAGTACAATTTTTTTTTTTAGTTTGTTTTGTTGTTGGTTTTTTTTTTTTTTTTTTTTTTTTTTTAGAGAAAGAAATGCCCTATTCGTCAAGCTTGACTTGCAGTTAAAGGCTTCTGCAGCCACTTACTAGTAGTTTGTATTCCTGTTCGTCACCGACTCCCCTCACCCTAGCACCTGTGTCGAACTGTTGTGAGGGGCAGATGGCTTCGAGGAGGAAGTCTCTTCGACCTGACAGGGCATGGCAGCTGCTCAGGGTACAGTGCCACACGGGCATGATTTGTATTACAGGAAATTTGGGAACTTTCAAGAAAATACAGGCCAGTGACTGTGGCTACCTTTCTCCCCATCTTTAGTTTGTCACCCCCTAGCGGCTGCTTCTAGAACTCATTCTAGAAGTTGGGGAATCAGTTTGCACCAATGAAGGCTCCTACACTAACTGCTACCAAACCCACCATCTAGGGGACCCCAGGAGGAAGATGGGTGGGGTGCTTTTATTTTAAAGCATTACACAAATTTATACGTGTTCCTTTTTATATAAAAAAAAGTACATGAAAGGGGAAAGACAGTCTACAGGTTCCACTTCTCTAAGGAACCACTGTGTGTGGTCTCCCAATAGTTTGATACTGGCTGCTTCTGAGAAAAGAAACTAACAGTTAGCCAGGTTCAAATCAGGTGTAGCCTCCTACACCACTCTTCGAGAAGAACCTGGTTAAGTTTTTACAGGGAAAGGCACAGTAACTTTGTACAGTTTTTTGAAAGAATAATACACCAACCCTTTGGATAAGCAATTCTGCTTGGAGGGAGGGGCAAAAATAAGGACAAAGTATAATATCAAATATTTATGAAAAGGCTACAATGAAACCCATTACTTGTATGATAACTTAATAAAATTAACCTTGAAATGCCCTTAAAGGACCCTGTGCCCTGGAGAATATGTACACACAGCTTACAGACTGCAGGAAGCTTTCTGTATACGTTATGTCTGCCCTTCAGGGAATAGTTAAAGCAATCTTTTCAAAA
Source organism: Grammomys surdaster (assembly GCF_004785775.1). Lineage (NCBI taxonomy): Eukaryota > Metazoa > Chordata > Mammalia > Rodentia > Muridae > Grammomys > Grammomys surdaster. Next base: position 6,130,314 of record NW_021604618.1, read on the forward strand.
GATAGTAGGTTTGTTAAGGTATAAGTCACTTAGTGCCCTAGTCTGTTGGGGTTCCGTAACTGTCATCATCAACTGAAAGAGAAGGTGAATCCCCTGGATCTGGAGTTACAGGAAGTCATGAGTTGCACAAACTGGTGCTGCGAACCAAATTCAGGTCCTCTGGCAGAACAGCAAACAAAACTGCTGAGCCATCTCTCCAGCCTTGCTTATGAAATTTACAACAGCTTCATATGTTTGTCTGCAGGGTATATCAAAGGATGGGGAAGGTCACATGGAATGAGCTGTAAGAAGACACATTGCTAGCAAAAAGCCAGTTACCCAACCACACATGCATCATGAATGTGTTCACCTTAGTGAATGTATCAGTTGGAAGACTGTATACCAAACTAACACACACACAGAGAGAGAGAGAGAGAGAGAGAGAGAGAGAGAGAGAGAGAGAGAGA